>NC_045956.1:168032945-168162945 GCF_010909765.2 Amblyraja radiata
CTATGAGAATATGGTTAAAACTGCAATCTAAAACCAATCTCTCGCCCCCCCCCCCCTCCCCTGTAAAGTCAAAGGAATACACACTTCTCTTGATAGGACTACACTTTACAATATCCACAAGACTTGTTGTGGCAGCAGTGCAAAGAGTCTGGGACGGATATGTAGATTTAACTGGTGACCACAATGAAAGCACTAGAACAAAATAGAGATCAATTAAAGCCGCACATCTCGTAGTTAATCATTGACTGCAAAGGTACAAAAATTAACCTCGCAACATACTGTAACTATTTAAGGTTGCAGCACTAAAAAAAGTATTGAAAGGTTGAAAGATTGCTCCATCAATGGTGTAAATTTGCAGCTTTGCTAATGCAGATACTGCCGGTGTTAGAGCCGCATATGTCACTGCCTCTCTCCACTGCACATCCGTGATAATGTAAAAACAGATTCACTCCTAAATGTTCTTCTATGTTTGGCACGTGATAAGCTGAGTATTGAGCCCAGTCCACGCAGTAGCATTTAGGACGTAGTACCACTCATTAATCAAATCAACACCTTTAGGGACAGAAGTTTAGGGGTAACATGAGGGGGAACTTCTTTACTCAGAGAGTGGTAGCTGTGTGGAATGAGCTTCCAGTGAAGGTGGTGGAGGCAGGTTCGATTTTATCATTTAAAAATAAATTGGATAGTTATATGGACGGGAAAGGAATGGTGGGTTATGGTCTGAGTGCAGGTAGATGGGACTAGGGGAGAATACGTGTTCGGCACGGACTAGAAGGGCCGAGATGGCCTGTTTCCGTGCTGTAATTGTTATATGGTTATATGGTTATTATATGGTTTAATTTTACTTTTGTCTTTTGCTACAGATTTACCTTCATCTTTCATCCCTGTATTATTTTTTAAACGGATTTTCACCTCCTCTGGCACGCCATCAAGGCACCAATGTGACTGACTTTAGACTTTCAAAGTGCAACACGTAAACAGGTCCTCTAACCCATGCCAACCAGTGATCATCCCATACACTAACACTATCCTACAAAACACTTCAAGAGTTCAGAGTCTTTCCTTTGAACATCACAGAGGACACTATCAAGGTGTCCTATTTTAGGCCAACATAAACATTACAATTCGTCAGTATAAAAATTCTCATTTACAATTTTTACCAAATCCAATTAAACTACAAACCTGCACATCTTTGGGGCTTGGGAGGAAACCGGAACACCCGAAGAAAACCCATGCGGTCACAGTGGGAACATACAAACTCTGCAGACAGCACTGTGGTCAGGATCAAACTTAGGTGTCTGTGCCGTCCATTGCTTTTCTTATTACTTTTACAAGAGAAGTTTAAAAATACTAGATCAGATAATACACGTGATAAATACCATTCTGGTGACAGCTCTGACTTGCTGGATTTTCTGGGAGCATTGAATTCCTTTTCATTTAAGTATTTATGCACAATGTCATTAAAGTCTTCTGAAACTGAACCAAAGTAAATATCCGGACGATAAACAGAATTGCAGGGGTCAGGACAGTGAGCAGCCTTCTTCAAATATTTATTTTTGCTCCTTGAATCCAGCGACTCCCAAAGCTCCTGCAACTGTGTACAATAAGAACAAACTGCGTTAGTGCTGTGGGGAGTGGGGAAATCAAGCATGTTTCCACGGACTCTTGAAAACTTCTACAGATACACCACAGAAAGCACAGCTTGGTTTGCGAATAGCTCTGCCCAAGACTGCAAGAAATTGCAGAGAGTTGTAGATGCAGCCCAGTTCATCACACAGACCAGACGCCCCACCATCGACTCCATCTACCCTTCAAGCTGCCTCAGAAGATCAGCAACTTAATCAAAGATCTGTCCCACCCCGGTCATTCCTTCTTCTCCCTGGTACCGTCCAGCAGGAGTACAGAAGCATGAAAGCACTAGGGTTTTCAACTGTCCACAAGCTAGAGTACTATCTGATTCACCTCTATCCCATTGTGGACATTGGACTTTGTCTATTGAGCTGATGCACAACAATGCTGACAACTATATTCTGCACTCTGTATCTTTCCCTTCGCTCCACCTATTGTATTTAAGTTTGACTTGATTGTTTTGGTGTGTGGCATATCTGATCTGTTTAAAAATAGGTAAAATATTCCTGTGTTCACTGTGCCAGTTACGGGGGTGCAGTGTAGTGCTGGCGGAAGCACATGAGACTGCAAACGATGGAATGTGCAGCTAAAAGGAAGAAGTGGAAGAACACAGCCGGTCAGGCAGCATCTGTGGAGGGAAATCTATATTTGACAATTCAGATAGACACCCTTCACCTGGAATGAGTAGAGGAGACTGAACCACATGACAATAAGAAACTAAACTAGATGGGAAGAGGGGTGGGGCAAGAATCAGCGAGAGATAGACGGATACAGGTGAAGAGGGGTTGATTTGGAGATAATGGCTAGGTGGGGGACTGAAGGGTTGAGATAGTGGCAGAGATTGTGAGGCAGTACGTTAAGAACAAAAGGCTGAATAAACTTGCATCAAAGCTTGTCCAGCAGCACATCCTTACCACACCAAGATCTACCATCCAATTCAAGCACATGGCATTTGGCCCAATTCAGTGCAGGTACGAGAGTCTATAGGCAACATTCGTGCACAATCTGGACTAACATGTATACAGCCCATAGTATCTGTTAATTGACGAGCTTGTTCATATGGCCCATAAGACAGCAGTGATAGCCTCTCCACCCACCTTCACCCTCTGTGCCGAGTGAGCGAGAATGTGAAATGTATCTAAAGGAAGGACTGCACGGTGGCACAGCAGTCAGTGCTGTTGCCTCGCAATGTTGGTTCGATTCTCCACCTGGGTGCTGCCTGCGTGAGGTCTGTGTGTTCTCCCTTTGACTGCATGAGTTTCTCTGGTTACCTTCCACATCCGTAAAGCACATTTGTAGGTTAAGTGGCCACTGAAAATTAGCACCAGCATTCATGATGGCAAGAGAATTGGATGGACGTTGACGGGCATGTGAAAGAGAATAAGTTATAATGAGATGAAAAAAATTCATGAAGTGTAGGAGCAGAATTTGGTCATTTCGCCCATAAATGTCTATGCAATTCGATCATGGCTGATCTATCTTTCCCTCTTAACCCCGATTCTCCTGCCTTCTCTCCATAACCCCTGACATCCCATACTAACCAAGGGGATAATAGGGATAAAATAAACAGGGACGGGAATCCACCAAGAATGAACATACGTTCAATGTGGTGAAGGTAGACAAAAATTATGGAGAAACTCAGCGGGTGAGGCAGCATCTATGGAGCGAAGGAATGGGTGACATTTCAGGTCGAGACCCTTCTTCAGATTGATGAGGGGGTGGGACAGGGAAGAAGAAAGGAAGAGGCGGAGCAAGTAGGATGTGGGAGAGCTGAGAAGGGGAGGGGAAGGAGGTAGAAAGCAAGGACTACCTGAAATTGGAGAAGTCAATGTTCATACCGCTGGGGTGCAAACTGCCCAAGCGAAATATGAGGTGCTGCTCCACCAATTTGCAGTGGGACTCACTCTGGCCATGGAGGAGGCCCAGGACAGAAAGGTCGGATTCGAAGAATGTGGTGAATGTCCTCCTCCTGTGTCATAGTGGTAACTCAGTTGGGAGCAAGGGTTGAGGTCAGTGACGGAAGAGCAGCAATACTATCAAACCACAGGCTCCAGCTGGGGTCGACTTGACGGATGAAATAAACTGCGGTTCCTTATGTAAACACACTCCTTGAGGATGTCACATACTCACTCGCTGGGTTACAGGATCTCTGGTATACAACATCTTCCCTTCTGGAGTCACCTCCTTGATTTCACTCAGCTTTTTCTGTGAAAACAGCAGGAAAGCACCGAGACGAGGGGAGGGAGCAGAGTGCCTCGACTTCCATCTCTTTACTGCTTTATGGTGCTTGGCTGCAGCCTCACAATCCATTTTATGTAATACCTCTTCCAAGCGCTTTGACTTTTTGATGACCTAAGAAGTAAAACCAATGGAGTTAATATTTTTATCCTTATCATTGGAATTTTCATGTTCATAAGTTATAGAGGCAGAATTAGGCCCTTCGTCCCATCAAGTCTGCTCCGCCATTCAATCATGGCTGATCTATCTTTCCCTCTCAACCCCATTCTCCTGCCCTCCCCAAATCCGGCACCCTTACTGATCAAGAATCTGTCAATCTCCGCCTTAAAAATATCCATTAACGGCAATGAATTCTACAGATTCAGCACTCTCTGATAGGTATAAATGACTGAATTACCTAGTGCTGTACACACTATCCACTGTAAGTAGTGGAATAAACAGCTTTATATCTTCCTCTTTCCTTCCCACCTATCAAGTATCTCCCCCTCTGTGCACTCCTGTCTTTCCCCTCTCCCTTTCGACTCACCTAGTTCTGTTCCCCTCCTCCACCTGCACATCTTCCATCCTTCTCTGCACCGGCTCCCCTATTTTCACACCCATTCCCTCCCGTTCCCTTCCACTCACTGTCCCCCCCTTATGGTTCTGCATCAACATTCTTAAGGGGTTGGACAGGCTAGATGCAGGAAGATTGTTCCCGATGTTGGGGAAGTCCAGGACAAGGGGTCACAGTTTAAGGATCAAGGGGAAATCCTTTAGGACCGAGATGAGTAAAACATTTTTCACACAGAGAGTGGTGAATCTCTGGAACTCTCTGCCACAGAAGGTAGCTGAGGCCAGTTCATTGGCTATATTTAAGAGGGAGTTAGATGTGGCCCTTGTGGCTAAAGGGATCAGGGGGTATGGAGAGAAGGCAGGTATAGGATACTGAGTTGGATGATCATCCATGATCATATTGAATGGCGGTGCAGGCTCGAAGGGCCGAATGGCCTACTCCTGCACCTAATTTCTATGTTTCTATCTATGTAATGCCCCATCTTCCTCCCATATCAGAATATATGTGGAATTCCCTGCAGCAGAGGGCAGTGGAGGCCAAATCACTGGGTGGATTTAAGAGAGAGTTAGATAGAGCTCTAGGGGCTAGTGGAATCAAGAGATATGGGGAGAAGGCAGGCACGGGTTATTGATTGGGGCCGATCAGCCACGATCACAATGAATGGCGGTTCTGGCTCGAAGGGCCGAATGGCCTCCTCCTGCACCTATTTTCTATGTTTCTATTCCACATCTCACCCATTTGTCTTCCCCACTTCACCATCCAGCCCCCACCCATCTCTCCCCCTCCTGACCCATCTGTTAATCACCCCTCCTCACCTGAGCCCACCCATCAGTTGCCAGCTTCATCCCCACTCCTTCCCCTCACTTCTTTCCACCAACTTTCTCCCCTCTACTCCATTAGTTTGGACAAAGGTTAAAGGACCTAAAACGTTCTCTGTCCATTTCCATCCACAGATGTTAGGTTCCTCCAGCACTTTGATTTTCGCTCAAGATTTCAGCACCTGCAGACTTTTGGGTCTCTAATATTTTCTTGGCTCTTTTGCCTAATCCTGACACCAGAGGTCACTACAGAAGCTCCACTGCTTGATGCCAGCTCCCTCCATGTTGACTAACAATGTGTGGAACCACATCGGGCAATTCTGGACATGACCCAATGGGCCTTTTTTTCCCCACCTGTTATTGTTGCATGACTCAGTAAATCACGGAACAGTGGCCTTACTGCAGCCTGGGAAAAAGTTCTTCTTTATATTATAAATCAACTAAGTTTTACAACAACATAAGGCCTTGGTCATTCGCACCTGGAATATTATTCAATTTTACTCACCTCATTAAAAAGAAAAAAAGAGATGAACTTGCCAAAGTGGGATCAGTCAAGATTTACCCAATTAGTTCAGGTTTTGCCATATGTAAAGCTCGCCACTTCGCCAAATCCTCTATTCTTTCGAGTTTAGAGGAAAGAGAGGTCGAAACTTACAATTTCACGGGTTCAGCGGGCTGGATGAAGAGAGGAGTTTTCCCTAATTGGGTCACAATCTTAAAAATAGGGAACAGGCCACTTGGGAAAGTGACTCCTCATGCAATGGATGGTGAATTAGAGGGCTGTGGGGCCTCTGTCACAGAGTTCATTCAAACAGACATTGATTCTGGACATTAGGGAATCAAGGGATAAGAGATAAAGCGGGAAAAGAGCAGTCACGATCTTAAAAGATTACAGAGCAGGCAGGTGCATAGAACAAGCTGCCAGAGGAGGTAGTTTAGGCAAGGACTAACCCAACGTTTAAGAAACAGTTAGACAGCTGCATGGATAGGACAGGTTTGGAGGAATATTGACAAAACACAGGCAGGTGGGACTAGTGCAGCTGGGACATGTTGGCCGGTGTGGGCAAGTTGGGCCGAAGGGCCTGTTTCAACGCTGTATCACTCTATGAGCAGGATTGAAGGGACAGATAACGTATTTCCACTCCCATTACTTATTTTCTTCTGTTCTATGCAATAAAATATTGGAATTGGTATTGATTGGCATTGATATTACTAAAGTATACATAAACTCTTAAAGCAATTTAAAATATTTAAAATAAAAATGGCCTTTAAAATAACTGAGAGTAATCTAGAACGCGAGGGCAACTTTTTCAGACAGAGGATGATGGGTACATGGAACGAGCTGCCAGAGGGGATAGTTGAGGGAGGTACTATAACAACATTTAAAATCACTTGGACAGGTACATTGATAGGAAAGGTTTAGAAGGATATGGGCCAAATGTGTGCAAATGGGACAAGCTTAGGTGGGACGTCTTGGTCGGCATGGACAAGTTGGGCCGAAAGGGCTGTATCCTTCTATGACTCGGCATGATTGGGGGTTCATTTCTGTGTAGATACTAGAAAGATTTTCTCAATCTTTCCTGAATAATTCTATTCCATTGCAATACATCCCGTAGGCAAAACACGTCAAAGGACAACTCACCTCGTAGTTATCAGTAATGAAAGGAAACTGTTTTGGCTGCAGGAACGGAGTCTTTGGGATATCCAAGCCATCCTCACCATAAAGGAACTGCACAACACTGCCATCACTGTCTCGTACGGTCAGGTCATATTGCACCACCAGCCCCTCCAGATGTTTTATAATGCATCTAAGGTAAAATTCAAATAATCAATATCATGATTTCTTCTTTTAATTACTACTGTCAGTATTAAGGGCCTGTCCCACTTTCACGACTTAATTCAAAAACTCTACCGAGTTTAAAGGACCTAAACAATAAATCAAGATCGTGGTAATCTACGATCTCCTACGACCTTCCACGACTATGTTCATGAACTCCTACGAGTATGTCTACGAATTCCCACGACTATTTTGATGCCCTCCTTACGAGTAAAAAGTTGCAATTTCTTTCATCCCGACCATTTTTTTACTCGTGGACATTTTTTATTGGGCTGGAAAAAACATCCCGACTTACCTGATGCCACGAGTACCTACGGCTAGCATAACGGTCCGCTACAATATATCTACGAACTCCTACGACCTACTACGGACTCGTTACGAACATTCTGCAAGTTTGAATCAAGGGGAAAACCCGGGAGAATTCATGAATAACTCGTGAAAGTGGGACAGGCCCATTATTTTCTTTTCTTTGTTAGCCATGGTTCAGTTTGACACGTGGTCAAGGGGTTCAAATGACACCCCAGACCTATGATCTCGGCTTAGACTCCACAATGGGGCATAACTGCTGCATTATTGGATGCGGCATCTTTCAAATAGGAGATTAAACTTAGACTGTATTATCTCTTTCACGTGGATTTATTGGTTACACGGCACAGATATGCAGGTGTGGTTGGGGAAAGCAGAATAATTCTTTGCAATTCGCTGCCAAAGTTTAGTTTTATTGATTTTATAGAACTGAATTTCAGAAATCAAGTACAAAGCATTATTGTGACTACATCAGGTAGCACCACTGTTGCAGAACACATTTCCATCACAAGGAGGTTAGTGATGGCCGAGCTAATTTTTATCTCCTCACCTTGGAACATATTATGTGCTTATTAACACAATGCTGTTTGTGAGATCTTATTCCATGCAATTGGCTACCAAACCTCCTACATTATAATAGTCCCTGGATATTAAGTAAATCAAGGGATAGAGGAAAATGAAGAGGTAAATGGTTAACAATCTAAATGAACAGTGGAGCAAGCTTGAAGAACGAGATGTCCTATTCCTACTCTCATTACCCATGTTCTCTTCTCTTGCTCAAGCCATTTAATATTTTTCACATTGGGGTTAATACCCAAATGTATTTCTGTTCCCTGTGGTATTTGAGCTTTCAGAACTTTCCTGGTAGCTCATTTTCTTTATTTGAGATTAGTCTTGTTGCTGGTACTCAGGTACTTTAGATAGGATGTCAGGTCATGAATAACATTATATGACCACAAATCTTCTATATCCTACTTTTTCATGTGACCTTTGCTCATCACCTCAGCCTAAATGTGTTGCAAAACACTGAAAATTCATAAAGAATGTCCAAGCATGCCCAAGAAGGTCCTTATTTGATCTCCACACATATATGCTTCCAGAATCAAAGGAAAGTAAGACAATGACAAATGTCCCTTCTTCCTATCCCTGTGATGATCTGACATAGTAGTAAGCACAAATTGGGAGAGGTGCTGAGAATAGACAACAAAACCAATCCAACCTCTTGTACAGCCTCCCATATGGAACCTCAATGGTCTTACCTACATCTGCATGGACTACATCATCTGCACTACCCTCAATGACATACCAATTACCTCTTTGAAAACAGATGCCGATAGGAACATAGAATGAGCTGCTAGAGGATGTGGTAGAGGCAAGTATCATTCAACGTTTAAAAGATGATAGAAAATACATCTTGTTTGGCAGGGACGAGTTGAGCCAAAAAGCCTGTTCTGTAGCGTACAACTCAAATTAATGTATTTCATCATTTTTCTTCTTAATTTCTTAGAAAAGGAGATAAATTTCCCTTATAAACCACTCTCCACGTACATCGCAGTCACATAACTACAAAACATCTTTAATGGAGGCAAAAATCTCCATTTTACTCCTCCTTACAGCGAATTGTGCACACAGCCCAGACCATCACACAAACCAACCTCCCTTCTATTGACTCCATTTATACCTGACGCAGCCTCGGCAAGGCCAGCAGCATAATCAAGGACAAGTCGCACCCTGGCCACTCCCTCTTCTCCTCTCTCCCATCAGGCAAAAGATATAGAAGTGTGAAAAAAACACCAGATTCAGGGATAGTTTTTTCTTAGCTGTTATCAGGCAACTGAATCATCCTACCGTAACCAGAGAGCAGTGCTGAACTACTATCTATCTCTTTGGTGACCCTCGGACTATCCTTGATCGTACTGTGCTTGCTTTACTTTGCACTAAACGTAATTCACTTATCAGACACACTGTAAATGGCTCGAATGTAATCATGTATTGTCTTTCTGCTGACTGGATAGCACACAACAAAATCTTTTCACTGTACCTCGGTACACATGACAATGAACTAAACTGAACTGAATATTTAAATAGTTTCTTACCTTTGAAGGTACCCAGAACGACTGGTTTTTACAGCCGTGTCTACCAGACCTTCCCTGCCAGCCATGCAGTGAAAGAAAAATTCCTGCAGCATGAGAGAATGGCATTTGGACATGAAGATTTATATAACTTCAAAACAACTTGCACTGAGACATCACACTGAACTCAAACAGGCAGAGGACATTTTATCAGAAACAAATCACAGGAATAGGTAGGGTACATACTCAGTCTTTTACCCCAAGTAGAGGGATCTAGAACCAGAGGAAACACTTTTAAGGTGAGAGGGGAAAGATTTAACAGGAACCTGAGGGGTAACTTTTTATTTTTCAAACACGCATGGGTGGTAGGTATATGGAACACAGAAAGAGCCAGGTACTATCACAATGTTTTAAAAACATTTGGACAGGTACACGGATAACATAGGTTAGAGAGATATGTGCCACACGCAGGCAGGTGGCACTAGTGTAGATGGGGTATGTTGGTCGGCGTGGGCAAGTTAAGCCGAAGGGCCTGTTCCCACGCTATATTACTCCATGACTATGACTATTATACAGAGTCTCAGCCCACCCACCACTTGAAGCAATCTTCTATAAGGAAAAGCAAAAACCTTGTAAATACACAAGAGGACAAGGAAAGGATGTTCTGTGCAAGGTTCCCGAAAAAAAACATTTCTTCCATTCTCCAGACATTGCCTGACCTTCTAAGCATTTCCAGCATTTTGTTGTCAGATTAAATGGTGAAACAAGCTGCGGTACCACAAGCTCGCTCCTATTCCTATCTCAAGTGCCAACATCCATTTCATATTTCCAGCATCTGCAAAATTTGGCTATTGTGCTAATTTTTCAGAAACTCCTAAACTTCTAAAAAAAACATTCTTTTATGTCTTCAGCAATAATTCCTTCTCAAATATTATTTGTTTGCCGCTGCAAAAGGATTATCTGATCACTATCGGACTGTTCTTTGCCAAAAGGAAAAAAATAAAAAATTAGCTGGAGGACCGCAGCAGATCAAGCAACATCTGTGGGGAGGGGGCAGGGCGTTGGAATTGTCAAGGTTTTGGATCGAGCAAAGCGTGCAATCCATTGAGCCTCCACCGACAACAGCTAACTCTGGGAAAGTACCTTGCATCCCGACTGCAAATATGATCTACGAAAACGACATAACTTGTGGCTCTAATGTACAGGCAATGTACAAAAATAATTTCACAGTACGTCTGTACGTGATAACAAAGAACTATTGACCGCGTCGGCAATAGACACTAGACAGTAGGTGCAGGAGTAGGCCATTTGGCCCTTCGAGCCAGCACCGCCATTCAATGTGATCATGGCTGATCATCCACAATCAGTACCCGTTCCTGCCTTCTCCCCATATCCCCTGACTCCGCTATTTTTAAGAGCCCTATCTAGCTCTCTCTTGAAAGCATCCAGAGAACCTGCCTCCACCGCCCTCTGAGGCAGAGAATTCCACAGACTCACCACTCACTGTGAGAAAAAGTGTTTCCTCGTCTCCGTTCTAAATGGCTTACTTCTTATTCTTAAACTGTGCCCCCTGGTTCTGGACTACCCCAACATCGGGAACACGTTTCCTGCCTCTCGTGTGTCCAAGCCCTTAACAATTTTTTATGTTTCAATGAGATTTCACTCTCATCCTTCTAAACTCCAGAGTGTACAGGACCAGCTGCTCCATTCTCTCAGCACATGACAGTCCCGCCATCCGGGGAATTAACCTTGTAAACCTATGCTGCACTCCCTCAATAGCAAGAATGTCCTTCCTCAAATTAGGCACTTGGACCAAACATTAGAACCTTAGAGGATATAACTGTATAATTAGCTTTAATCAGGCATAAAGTGGACTTGTACTATCACGGCCTCTGTAACATCAGCAGCAGCAGCAGGAGAGTTACCAAGAACCATCATAAAGTTTCCTTTACCGGAGGGCTGATACCAGTAAGAAAGCGGCCAGTTACAAAACCGCCAGAACGTGGAGTGAAGTCGTAAGGTTGGAAACAGGGCAATGATTTTCCAGAGGGCATCAATGGAGGTCGCCGTCCTTCCAGCTCAATCTGTCCAAGAAGACACGAAATCTGAAAATGGAAATAAAAGTGCCACTTATCCACAGACAGAAGCAGTTATAATTGTTTTTGTTTTAGGGGTACAGCGTGGAAACAGGCCCTAAGGCCACCGAGTCCATGCTGACCAGCCATCACCCGTTCACTAGTTCTATCCTACACTCTAGGGACAATTTTACAGAAGCCAATTAACCTACAAACCTGGGTGTCTTTGGAATGTGGGAGGATACTGGAGCACCTGAAGAAAACCCACACGGTCACAGAGAGAGCGTACAAATTCCGTACAGATAGCACCCATAGTCAGGATCGAACCCGGTTATCTGGCAGTATAAGGTAGCAGCTCTACCGCTGTCCCACCAAGCTGTCCTTATCTTAATGAGCACAATTTAAAACTATTCACACTATTTCAGCCACAAGGTTTTCAGGCAAAATTAATACCATGGGAACTCGGTGAACATGTGAGGAAGCACCTTCCCGGATTTTAATCTGACTCAGAATCTCAAGATTATGCCTATTTCTCACTTCCTACAATTGATTGTTTGCAGCACGACAAATTACTTGGGTGAAAGCATATTTATCTTTTGTCATAGTTTCACCAAGAGCCATGGGTGACATGGGCGATGAAGAGACCATGGATCTCTTCCTCTCTCCCTACCAAGTCGTATCAGCTTCAAAGTCGTCTTGTTGAGTCTCATTGTCTGTGCTCGTTCTCGCCTAGCTAACAATGGCCTGGTTCCTTTATCATCATTACTTTTTTATATTTATTTTATTCATTTGTTCTAGATCTTTCCACATCACCTTTTGTATCTCTCGTTTCCCTTTCTCCAGACTCTCAGTCTGAAGAAGGGTCTCGACCTGAAACGTGACCTATTCTTTTTCTCCAGAGTTGAATCTTGTATTCAGCATTGTTGCCAATAATGTGTCCTCCTGACCTATTCAACACTTAAAGCTGAGTTTTCTGTAAATTCACTTTGTACTTTGCCACGAGTTATTCCAGCTTTTTGTGTTTATCTTCCTCATGTGTGAACTGGTCTCTGATTCCCATGGCTGTGCGTTGAAATGTGGAGGACAAAAGTGAACAGGCTGGCATACCCGACTTTTATGATTGCTGCTAGAGTTGCTGCCTCACAGCGCCAGAGACCTGGGTTTGATCCTGAACTCGGCCACTGTCTGTGTGGAGTTTGCACATTCTCCCACTGAACCTTCAGAATTTTGTAGTCGGCAGGGCAGTACTCTGCATATCGCCAACTTGGACATTTTTATCAAGCCAATTAACCAAGCCAATTAACCTACAAACCTGTACGTCTTTGTGTGGGAGGATACCGAAGATCTTGGAGAAAACCCATGCAGATCACGGGGAAACGTACAAACTCCATATAGACAGCACCCGTAGTCGGGATCGAACCCGGGTCTCTGACTGCTGTGCCACCATGATTTCTCCCTGTGGCTCTGTGGGTTTTCTCCAAGTGCTCCAGTTTCCTCCCACATCCCAATGTGCAGGTTTGTAAGTTAATTGGTTCTGTAAATTACCCCGAGTGTGCAGTGAGTTTATTGCTGAGTCTGCTCTTGTATTCCGCATTGAATCTATGGCAGAACATAGATGTCCAGAGTCAAGGCACCAAATAATCCCAGTCACTCAAATGGAGTTACTTCACAGAAAGTCATAGAGTCACACAGTGTAGAAACAGGCCGTTCGGCCCAACTTTCAACCCACGCCTCTCAGGTCCCTATTAAATGTTTCCCCTCTCACCGTAAACCTATGTCCTCTCCTTTTTGATTCCCATTCCCTGGGTAAAATATTCAGTTCATTCACCCTATCAATTCCCTTCATGATTTTACACACTTCTATAAGATGACCCTTTAGCTTCCTGCTTGCCCAATCTCTCCCTATAGCCAAGGCCTCAAGTCTTGGCAACATCCTTGTAAATCTTTTCTGCACCCTTTCCAGCCTAATGACTGAACACAACGCTCCAAATGCGGCCACACCAATGTCTGCTGTATCAACTGTAACATGTATTGTAACAGGAACACCTGTAACATAACGTCCCAACTTCAATAGCCTGACTGATGAAGGCCAATGCACCAAAAGCCTTCTTTAACTCCCTACCTACGTGTAACAAAATGTTCAGGAAACTGTGCACCTGTACTCCTAGATCCCTCTGCTCTACAACACTCCCCGGGGCCTAACCAATCTCCCTTCCATCGACCATCCACACTTCACACTGCCTCAGCAAGGCCACCAGCATAATCAACGATCAGTCGCACCCCAGTCACTCACTCTTCTCCCCTATCCTTTCAGGCAAGAGGTTTGGAAGTGTGAAAACGGATACCTCCAGATTCTGGGACATTTTCTTCCCAGCTATTATCAGGCAACTGACCATCCTAACACCAACTAGTGTGTGGTCCTGACCTACCATTTACCTCACTGGAGACTTTTGAACTATCTTTAATCAGACTTTACTGGACATTATCTTGCACTAAACTTTATCCTGTATCTGTCCATTGTGGACGGCTTGATTGTAATCATGTATAGTCTTTTCGCTCTCGATAGCACGCAAAAAAAATGCTTTTCACTGTACCTCAGTGACAATAATAAACAAAACAAAACTATTCACTGAAGGTCCTGCACTGGTTTGAGCTGGGCTTCCAAATCCTTGTTTAAAATAACTGTTTTCTAAGTTTCCTATCAAAGTAAATATTCTTATTAGGTTAACCTCAAGAGCTCTCAGACTTTTCTTTAGCATTGGTTCAGCAGCTGAGCTGCTACCTCATAGGTCCAGTAACCTAGATTAAATTCCGAATCCTTGTGGTTGTGTGGGTTCCTTATGGCTGCTCTGATTTCCTCCCACAAACACGTGTAGTTCAGTGAATTAATTGTAAACAGTCACCAGTCCGAAGATGAGTTGAGCAATCTGAAGATAGTCGATAGGAGCATGGGGAAAATAAAATGGGATTGATTGTGAAGTGCGGACTTGGTGGACTAAAGGACCCATTTGCATGCTTTATACTGGAGAGATGGTACAAATGGAGACATAAAAGATTACAGATTTTGTTCTGCAAAAAAAAAATCAAGCTGCTGGAAGAATTCAGATCAGGCAGCATCTAAGGAAGCTGAGGGATAGTCGCTGTTTTATGTCGAGACCCTGTATCAGAGACTGATTACATGCCATTTCAACTCCTCTTCTTAGAAGACCCCGATCTTCTTCACTCCAGAGCGAAGTCCAACACAAACTGGAAGAATGACACCTCATATTCTGCCTGTGTAGGCTACAATCCAATAGTACGAACATTGAATTTTATGTTTTCAGGTGACCCTCCACCTCATGTTCTTTTCTCTCCTTCTGAACCACCTCCGGTCCTCACGTTTTTGTTCCTTTGCCATACCACCTATCTGCCATATATTTTTCTTGTCTGCTTCCTCCTCTTCCTGCGTCTCCAAACTCCAACCTTTCCACTACCCTACCTGGCTGCAAATGCCCATCAACCTTCACCCCACCTCGGCCCACCTATTACCAACCAGCCCCCCATCACACACCCTTCCCCTCTTCTCTTTATACCATCTATCTTCCCCCTTACACTCTCGATCCCGATGAAGAGTCTTGACTTGAAACATCAACAATTCCTAACTCCCTGCACAATTGCTGCCAGATCCATAGACTTCCTCCAGCACAAACAAGACACAAAGTGCTCAAGTAACCCAATAGGTCAGGCAGCATCTCTTCAGAACACGGACAGGTGATGTTTTGGGCTGGGACACTTTGTTGACCTGCTGAGTTACTCCAGTACTTTGAGCATCTGCAGTTCCTTGTATCTCCGACTTCCTCCAGTTTTCTAGTCACGGTACAAAAGCACCAAACTGCTATTGAAGAAACATAATACCTGCATGGTATTTACAGCCGAGCCCTTTGCACCAGACTGTACCATGAGCTGAAGGTTGTTCTCTGGAAACTGTCTGTGAAGACCCAGAGGCATGCACACCTGTAAATCAAAACAAAATATACACACAAGATATCAGTAACAGAAGAAGTACAATGTAATATCAATCCAAACAATGCTCCATTTAATATTTTTTTAGTTTCATGCATTTAAAATGAAGGGGAAAGGGAAGTGAACATGGCAACCCCGTCTAACAGATAGTCTAGTTTGGAGAGACAATCTGGTCTTCTCATCTCATTCTAGTTTGAAAATTGCTTTGAAAATGAAATAAAAATGTTTATTTGCAAACCAATGTGATTTAATCATTAAATGCACTGATGATATTTAAATTATCATTTTATTTCAGTACATAATTTTAGCGTTTAGTGAGTGCACTGATGATATTTCCATTATCATTTTATTTCAGTACATATTTTTGAAACATATTTTAGATCTTCAATATCTACAGTAAATTATGTGGAAACATTTAAAAGATTTAAACATCTACAGCTACACTTTGTACATTTACCAAGACTGGTGGCCCGACATTCATGTTGGTCTGCTATTCAATAAGAATGTGGCCAATCCTGCATTTTTCTGCATTATCCACATATCCCTTGTTTTAGTGTTCATAAATCTTCTAGTATCAATTTATGGATGTACACAATGACCAAGCATTCCTCCGAGGAGTTCAGAATTCCAAAAAGTTACTTCCCACTGAATTTTTTCCTCTCATCCAAAAAGGCACATTCCTTTTCGTAGCTTGGGACTCCACAGCAAGGATATGTCTCAATCGATTCCTTTCAGAATTGTAAGCGCTGTTTTGCAAACCTTACTCTTTTTAACACCAATCACTATAGATCACTCTTGCCCACTCCCCTAATATTATAATCACTTCATTGCAGATTTCAACCTGGTCATCCGAGAGAAAATATTCAAATGATTAGAGATAAACTCTTTACACAATTCTCCAACTATCATCTCACCAAAGCCCTGAGGCAAGATTTCCTCATTAACCCCCTTATAATAAAGGCTATTATTTGCCTTCTGGATTTATTGTAATAGCTGCAAGCTTATTCATTTTCGGAACGGCAATTTCTTCTGTGGACTTCATTTGCAGATTTCTCACTTCTTCACAAAAGGAATCTCTATACTTTTTTTTACTTTATAGATACAGCAAGGAAACAGGCCACATTTCTCATCGAGTCCACTCCTACCCACTTTCACACTTTCTTATCCGCTCCCTACACATTAGGGGCAATTCACAGAGGCCAATTAACCTATAAACCTTCACATCTTTGGCGTGTGGGAAGAAACCGGAGCATCTTGAGGAAACCCACATGGTCACTCCGCACAGATAGCATCCAAGGTCAGGATCGACCCCGGGTCTCCTGTGCAGCAGCTCTACCCGTTGCACCACTGTGCTGCCTAAAGGTGAAGAAGCTCACATTTTCCATCATCTTCCTCCAGCCACCTTCCTGTCCATTCTACCCTGCCAGTTACATCCAAGAAATATTAAATTTGCCAAACAGATTTCATTTTCAACAAACCACGTTGACGTTGTCTAATCAACCAGGACCTTAATAGCAGTTTCTAGCAATTTCCCAACAACTGAGCATTATACATTTACTTTCCCTCTCTGCAGTTGTGAAATGAAGATGCGGCACCTGCTTTCTCGCAGTTTGCTGGCATTTCTGCAGAAACTAAGTGCACTCATCAATGACTATAAATTCAATGATAAATTTACAAAATAAAGAATTTCTAGGTACAGCCAACCTGATGCACAAATCCTGTCATTCATTCAATAACACATTTATATTACACAACTATTTAATGCAACTGGCAATTTGATACATCGCAATATTTTTCCTATATGAAACCATGAGTTGCGAAAGAAAATTGTGCAAGTTCTCATGGAAACCGGTCCTCACTGCTTGAACCATGCTCAGCAGCAAAAATATTCAACACTATTTCGCAAAGTCAATTATACTGAGGAGACAAATAACTGGAAGCCCCCACTTCATTCCTTAGTCAGGTCTGGACAACAATAGTGAAAAATAAAACACAACAAAATCACCACTGCTTTCTGTTCAGCTGAGAATATTTAGCAGGATGAAAATTTCCTGCCTACTGGCTTTCACTCTGACTACAAATCAATTTACAACACGGAATCAGGCCATTTGGCCCAACTCGTCCATGTTGACCAAGATGCCCCATCTAAGCTAGCCCCATTTGCCCGCATTTGGCCCGTTGTTCAAGTAAACAACATAATAAATCCCCACACACAAAAGGATGGACATGATGGGAATTGAAAGAAAGTCCCTTGTGCAGAAGAGCTACTGTATTTTAATACACAATAGATGAAACTATGCTATTTGGAACATCCACTCTGTTGGCAACACTAACACTCGGTGAAAACTACAGGAAATGTTGTATTCCACAGCAATCATCCCCATTGCCTCCAACAAAACAAACATTTATTAGTAATTTAAATAAAAACAGTATTTGTTCCTCATTTCTGACCCTGTTGATCTGGTTGTTGTACTGATTCACTTCTTCTTTAAATTTCAGGTCCACTACATTCATGTCCCTGGGATCTTTACTGAGGTGAGCATTTTGCCACTTATCCTGAGCTTCTTCACATGAGGCAGACTCTGGCAAATTAAATGCATTTCGGATGGCCTAAAGACAAGATAGATATGCTTGAGTTAAATTTCTATTCAGCAAACTAGCAAACATGACATTCCATGACATCTAACAATAAACATATAATCTTTTTTCTTTTTTTTTACACACACATGCATTTTACAGCACAAAAACCTTGAGCATAATTTCTTTACAGTGAAGTTTCAGGCAAAGCTCAAAAGGTCTGGAAAAATCAATCATGTTGTGAGTGATGCCCGTGTCCCACCTAGGTGATTTTTAGGTGACTACAGGCGACTAGTCGGTCGCCACATGGTCGCCGGGGTGTTGCCTCTATGGTTGTGAGTAGTCTCCTCAGTCAGCCAAAGAATCGTAGCGTTTTTCTGGTCGCCGCTGGATTTTGAAATGTTCAAAACTTTTCGGCGACAATCGGCTTGATGCCAATGATTGTAGCTTGACTTCTCCTGACGTAGGTGCTGTGGTAGGTTGTCACCAGGATGACACAGGTTGTCGCCAGGATGACGTAGGTTGTTGCCAGGATTACGTAGGTTGTCGTTGGTGCTGACTTTGTTTTTTTTGTTGTTAAAGTATGATTCTATTTCAAATTTTATGTCGAAGGAGGGTCCAGTCGCCAGTTTTTCAGCGACCTGCTACGACTATGACAGTCGCCTAAAAATAGCCTAAGTGGGACAGGCCCATGAGAATGCACTTTGGATGGAATGAAATACAAAAATCACCATTTCTTATCACTCTGCAAATATGTCAGAACATTTCCTGGTGTTGGTCTTGTACGATTTCAATGTTAAATACACATCGTGTTGCCATCCTTTATCCAAAACTTGCGATGAAATACAAACTAAGCTTATCTATTAGTTAAAAGCTTGTCCTATTGGAAAGGAGTCACTTCTTTACCTTGGCTCCACACTGCGCCAGTTGTGCAATGATTTTTTTTCGCTTTGCGTCTGCCTTGGGCTTCACTAGAATGTCCTCAACATCTACATTTTAAAGAAAAGCACAATTTAGCAAATGTTGACTTGAAGCTTCTGACATATTATCATTCAAGAGAACATTTCCTGACTTCGCAGCATGTTTTAACCTTTCCAAAAAAAATATTTTTCCTCTTGAAATTCATAGAGGAACCTATTACAATCTAGAATAAATCTGCATTTTGTATCTTACTGCAGCCACAAAGTCATAACATGCATGAGGTTCAATATTACTCGTTGGAAATGCATAGGAAATGTGAAAAAAAAGCAACAAATTCCAGATTTTAAAAAGTTCTCCATGGTAGGATATTTTCTACGGTTAGATCGCATGGGATCCAGGAAGAGCTACTGACTGGAAAGAAAATTGACTTCATGGAAGTAGGCAGAGGGTGATGGTGGAAGGTTGTCTATCAGACTGGTGGCCTGTGACTACAAGGGTGCCTCAGGGATCGGTCCCATTGCTGGCCCCATTCTCTTGGTTTATATGAATAATTTGGATGAGAAAGTAATAGGCATGATTAATAAGTTCGCAGATAACACGAAAGTGGGTTGTAATGTAGATAGCAAAGATGGTTTTCAAAAATTTGAGCATCATTATGATCAGCTCCGCAAATGGGCAGAGAAATGGTAGATAGAGTAGATTTGGGAAACAAAATCAGTTCAGGAATCAAGAACCAGAGGACACAGATTTAAAGTAAGAGGGAAAAGATTGAATAGGAACCCAAGGAGTATATTTTTTCATATAGAGGGTAGTGAGTATATGGAACAAGCTGTCAGAGGAGGTAGTTGAGGCAAGTATTATAACACAACATTTACAAGACATTTGGACAGATACATGGATGGGAACGGTTTAGTGAGATATGAGCCAAACTCAAACAGGTACTGACAGATTTATTCATAGACTACAGCTCTGCCTTTAACAACATTATCCCATCCAAGCTCATCACCAAACTTGCGGATTTACGAGTCAGCACTCATCTCTGCAACTGGATCGACTTCCTGACCAACAGATGCTAATCAGTGAGGATAGGGGACAAATCATCCTCCACGATAATCCTCAACACTGATACTCCACAAGGATGCGTTCTCATCCCCCTTCTTTACTCCTTGTACACCCACAACTGTGCAGCCATGTACAAATCTAACTAAATTTACAAATTTGCAGGCGACACCACCGTTGTAGGCCGGATATCAAATAATTATGAGATGGAGTCCAGGAAGGAGATGGAGAATCTTGCGACATGGTGTTGAGATAACAACCTTGTTCTCAATGCCAGCAAGACAAAGGATATAGTGGCTGACTTCAGGAAGAGAAGTGGTACACATATATTGACGGTGCCGAAGTAGAGATAGTTGAAAGCTGCAAATTCCGAGGGCTAAATATCACCAACAAGCTGTCCTGGACCATCCAAATTGAAGCAATGGCCAGGAAAGCACGGCAAAACATCTACTTCCTTAGAAGGCTTAGGAGGTTCGGCATGTTCCCAACAACTCTCACCAACTTTTACTGATGCGCAGTTGAAAGCATTTTATCGGGAAGCATCACAGCACGGTTTGGGAACAGCTCCATCCAAGACATCAAGAAATTACATAGAATTGTGGACGCAACATCATACAAACCAATCCATAGACTCAATTTATCAATCACGCTGCCTCGGGATGGCCAACAGCATAATCAAGGAGGAGTTGCACCCTGTCCACTCGCTCTTCTCCCCTCTCCCATCAGGCAAGAGTTTTAGAAGTGTGAAAACGCACATCTCCAGATTCAGGGACAGTTGCTTCCCAGCTGTTATCAAGCAACTGAACCACCCTACCAACAACTGGAGCTGTCCTGAGCCACTATCTACTTAATTGGACTATCATTGATTGGACGTTACTGGACTCTATCTTGCGCTAAATGTTATTCACGGTATTCCCTTTACCACGTGGATGGCTCAATTGTTATCATGTATTGTCTTTCCCCTGACTGGTTGGTACGCAACAAAATGTTTTCACTGTACCTCAGTACACATGAAAATAAACTAAACTAAACCAAGGTAGGACTAACGTAGATTAGGCGTTTTGGTCAGCATGATCAAGTTGGGCTGAAAGGCCCTTTTTTCTATGCTTTCTACGACTCTAAATTACAAAGTAATTTTAATTTAACAAATTACATACGAATTTTGTTCCACACACTTTAAAAACAAAACATACAAGAGACAAGCGAAGTAAGAGGTATATGCCAGCTACCCGAGCAGAATATGAAGAATTTGTGATTGGAAAGTAGGTTGTGTAAAATACCTAAGGCGTTTATGAAAATGTTATGTGGGTTAAGTAAATGCACAAATGTATGGCAAATGGAGTATAATGAAGGAAAGATCACATCTGGAGTACTGCATATATATTAGTTGTCTTATTTAATAGTGCAATTTAAGAGAATGTGGTGGAAACATTTCAGAGACGGTTTACTAGATTAATACCTGGAATGGGTAGTTTGTATGATGAGGAAAGGCTGGACAGGCTAGTCTAGTATCTACCAGAGTTCAGAAATATGAGGGGAGCTTTCATTGAAACTGAGACCTGGAACGTCACTGTTTAAAAATAAAGGGAGACCTATATCAGATAAAAATTAGGTATAGTTATTTCTGGCAGAGGGTTACATGTCTTTAGAACCTCAAAAGGTTGTGCAAACAGTGTTTGGATAATTTTATGACTGAGATAGATAAGCAAGTTAGTAAATGATTACCACCCGTAGGCAGGAGTGGTGAGTTGAGATTACAATCAGATTAGCCATGAATAATAAATTGACCTTCATGCTTCGGTAGATTCCATTCCTTTCATTCTACAAATTACCATACACTTTGATCAACTCTGATAGCTTCATCCCCAACACTTTGCCAAATACCTTCAAGTGATTGTAATGTTTTCCAACCAGATTCTCTAAACAGCTATTCAAACAATGTATTTTTAAACACACCATCTTTTATAGATCTACTTGGTTCATTTGTAGTTCCACCAATCTGACTAAATGTCAGTACCTTCTTGCTCGGATGTTTCATAAATTATAGGAGCAAAATTAGGACATTCGATCCATCAACTCTACTCTGAACCTAGACTCGCCCACTAGTGGAAACATCCTCTCCATTCATGTTTCCCCATAAGTGTTGAATGGTAGGGGGAGATTAGTAAACATTCAGCCGGTATCCAGCTTTTGTACTGGGATTTCTGCAGGGGTACACGTCTGATTGACATGGTATCATAAAATCATAAGTGATAGAGGCAGAATTAGGCCATTTGGCCCATCAAATCTGTTCCACCATTCAATCATGGCTGATCTATCACTCACTCCTAACCCTGCCTCTCATTCTCCTGCCTTCTCCCTATAACCTCTGACACCCATACCTATCAAGATTCTATCTATCTCTGCCTTAAATATATCCACCGACTTGGCCTCCACAGCCTTCTGCGGCAAAGAATTCCACAGATTCACCACACTCTGACTAAAGAAATTCCTTTGTATCTCCTTTTTAAAGGCATGTCCTTTTATTCTGAAGCTATGGCCTCTGGTCCTAGACTTGCCTGCTAGTGGAAACATCCTCTCCATATCCATGTTTCCCCATAGGTGTTACATTGAAACATAGAAAATAGGTGCAGGAGTAGGCCATTCGGCCCTTCGAGACTGCACCGCCATTCAATATGATCATGGCTGATCATCTAACTCAGTATCCTGTATCTGCCTTCTCTCCATACCCCCTGATCCCTTTAGCCACAAGGGCCACATCTAACTCCCTCTTAAATATAGCAAATGAACTGTCCTCAACTACCTTCTGTGGCAGAGAGTTCCAGAGATTCACCACTCTCTGTGTGAAAAATGTTTTTCTCATCTTGGTTCTAAAGGATTTCCCCTTTATCCATAAACTGTGACCCCTTGTCCTGGACTTCCCCAATATCGGGAACAATCTTCCTGCATCTAGCCTGTCCAACCCCTTAAGAATTTTGTGTTGAACGGGAGGAGAAGGTTAGTGAACATTCAGCAGGTATCCAGCTTTTGTACTGGAATTTCTGCAAGGGTACAAGTCTGATTGACAAGGTATTTCAATGCAAAGCTGTGAAAATAATATTCCTTCTGTACTGAAGAATGAAAGGATCCAGTGGGGAGACAG
Organism: Amblyraja radiata; assembly: GCF_010909765.2. Lineage (NCBI taxonomy): Eukaryota > Metazoa > Chordata > Chondrichthyes > Rajiformes > Rajidae > Amblyraja > Amblyraja radiata. The sequence goes on from NC_045956.1 coordinate 168,056,175, forward strand.
AGCAAGTATTATACAGCAAGTTATCTGTTACCTAAAGTAAATCCCCGGTAGAGCTGGAGATAAGCAGTAAAGAGTCGTGCCAAACAGGTCAGTAGTTTTCCACTGGTCTCGCCACCATACAGCTCCTGGCAACAGTGGACTAGCCCATAAGCTGAACTGCCATAGTGAGCTTTGTCCAGAACACCACAAAGCAGTTCTCCTTCCAGAATAATAACCTGCCATTAAAAAGAAAACCTGCATTTTTCTTCACGTCTTAGCAATTCAGTAAACATTGGAATGAAATCATATCCTGCCACATTATTAATAGGTAAACACAAAATGTTGGAGTAAGTCAAGCAGCATCTCTTGAGAAAAGGGATGGGTGTCGTTTCAGGTTGGAACTCTTCTTCAGACTGAAAGTAGAGGGAAGGGTGTTGGAAATCATATACATTTTAAATTAATAAAAACGTCTAAAAAGAATGAACTCGAGTTTGTATATCACTTCAGCATGGCTTTTAGAAGTGTCTCAAGGTGCTTCACACTAAATTAATTCCTTTGTAGTAACTAACAAGGGCACTAAACCAACTAAGACAAATGACTGGCTAATCTTTGATAGGTTCAAAGGTTCAAAGGATCAAAGGTTATTTATTAGTCACATACACCTAGGTGTAGTGAGATGCTTCTTGCCAATGCAGCACATGAAGAAGGAACACAGACATAACATTAATAAGAGTTTTAAACATAAAGAACATCCCCCCACAATGGCTCCCACCATGAGGGAAGGCACAATGTCCAGTCCCCAACCCCAGTTCACCCATAGTCGGGCCCATTGAGGCCTCCACAGTTGCCTCTACGGAGGCCCGATGTTCCTGGCCGTTCTCGCCGGGTGATGTTGTTCCGGTGTCGGGAGAATCCTCGCAGCGGCCTGGGAACCCTGGAACGGCCGCTTCCGTACTGGAGGCCGCGGCTTCCGAAGCCAACAAGGCCGCGCCGGTTGGAGCTCCACAACTGGCGATCTCGTCGCGAGATCCCAGGCTCCCGGTGTAAAGTTCGGCGCCGCCGCCCGCGGCCGGCCGCTCCTCAAACCCGCAGCTCCTCGATGTTGTTCCCGGCGGTCTTCAGCTCACCGGAGCTCCAGCGCGGTGACCCAGGCAAGGCATCGCCCGCTCCACGATAGCGCTCCAGCGCTGTGCCGCTGCCGAAGCCGTGGTTCTGGGCAGTGCCCGACAGGAAACGCCGCTCCAGGCCCGCTGGTAGGCCGCGAGGACGGGTCGAAGCTGCAGCCCGGAGAAAAGCTGCCTCTTCGACCAGGTAGAAACATAGAAATTAGGTGCAGGAGTAGGCCATTCGGCCCTTCAAGCCTGCACCGCCATTCAATATGATCATGGCTTTCAGGTAGGGACCCTGAAAGGTAGTTTCCCCCTACCCCCCCCACCCCCCACATAAAAAAGTCTAGAACTCCAGAAACAAAAACACTTTAACTAACTAAAAATAAAAAAAAGATGAAAAGACAGACAGCTGCTGGCTGGGCAGCCGCGCACAGGTCAGCGCCCCCTGTGTTTTTGTTATGGGGTTTATTGAGCAAGTAATGTTAATAGAGCCCCTGAAAATGGCTCACAATATCCGTAATATCTAGACTAGCCAGGTCTTGACAAAGTCTCATGCAAAAAAATCTGGCAGCTCAGAATCAGGGCTCCTGTTTGTGGCGGGAAATGAACTAAACTGGTCTGATACAATATATTACTTATTGCACAGTGATAATATTCTCACTAACAGGTTCTGATGCTAGGTAACTTGTCTCATCGAACATAAAGTATTGAGTTCAAAAGGGAACTGCAGATGCTGGAATATCGAAGGTACACAAAATTGCTGGGGAAACTCAGCGGGTGCAGCAGCATCTATGGAGCGAAGGAAATAGGCGACGTTTCGGGCCGAAACCCTTCTTAATCGTGCTCATGTTCAATTGGTTATTAGCAGAATTAGGCCATTTGGCCCATCAAGTCTACTCAGCTATTCAATCATGGCTGATCTAGCTTTCCTTCAACCGCATTCTCCTGCCTTCTCCTCAGATTCAGATTCAGATTCAGATTCAACTTTAATTGTCATTGTCCGTGTACAGTACAGAGACAACGAAATGCATTTAGCATCTCCCTGGAAGAGCGACATAGCATATGATTTGAATAAATATTTACATTAGCATATATACAGACATAGTGTTTTTCCTGTGGGAGGAGTGTCCAGGGGGGGGGGGGTGATTGGCAGTCACCGAGGTACGTTGTTGAGTAGAGTGACAGCCGCCGGGAAGAAGCTGTTCCTGGACCTGCTGGTCCGGCAACGGAGAGACCTGTAGCGCCTCCCGGATGGTAGGAGGGTAAACAGTCCATGGTTGGGGTGAGAGCAGTCCTTGGCGATGCTGAGCGCCCTTCGCAGACAACGCTTGCTTTGGACAGACTCAATGGAGGGGAGCGAGGAACAGGTGATGCGTTGGGCAATTTTCACCACCCTCTGCAATGCCTTCCGGTCGGAGACAGAGCAGTTGCCATACCATACTGTGATACAGTTGGTAAGGATGCTCTCGATGGTGCAGCGGTAGAAGTTCACCAGGATCTGAGGAGACAGATGGACCTTCTTCAGTCTCCTCAGGAAGAAGAGACGCTGGTGAGCCTTCTTAATCAGAGTTGAGGTATTGTGGGTCCAAGAGAGGTCATCGGAGATGTTAACACCCAGGAACCTGAAGCTAGAAACACGTTCCACCTCCGTCCCGTTAATGTGGATGGGGGTGTGCGTGCCGCCCCTGGACTTCCTGAAGTCTACAATGAGCTCCTTGGTCTTCTTGGAGTTAAGGGCCAGGTTGTTGTCAGCGCACCATGCTGCTAAGTGCTGGACCTCCTCCCTGTAGGCCGACTCATCGTTGTTGCTGATGAGGCCAATCACCGTTGTATCATCTGCATACTTGATGATGGTGTTAGTACCATGTACAGGTGTGCAGTCATAGGTGAAGAGGGGGCTCAGCCTCATAGCCTCCCACGCCCGTACTAATCAAGAATATGTTAATCCATCGACCTGGCCTCCACAGCATTCTGTGGCAATTAATTCCCCACATTCACCACCCTCTGACTATAATAAATTCCTCCTCATCTCCCTTTTAGAGGTACATCCTTTTATTCTGAGGCTATGGCCTCTGGTCCTAGACTCTCCCACTAGTGGAAACATCAAGTGCAATGAACACTCAATGTTGGAATTTATTAAGTGCCCTGCTATCATTTATAATTGGAGAAAAATACATAATCTTCCCGTGACCTGAATGTGACCTCCCCACAGCCAATATCAAAAGGACAACTATAAAGAAACTAACTCAAATGGGAGGAAAATTTGCATCGTAATCTTTTCAAGCTGTATTAAAATATCATGTGGATAACTCGATAAGTCAATATGTCTTCCATTATTATTTTTTAATAGACTTAAAGGCTGATTTTTATAGACTTAAATTCTGATTACAGATCTGCTGTGCCACTCAACTTATTTAAATGGAAATTATTCCTCACTCTTGTACTGATCGGTCAGCCTGGGGCGTACTGACGGATAAGAAGGGCAAAGCTCTTGTCTTACTCTGCTGCTGGGTCTGCCGGCAAAGCTTTATATTGTCAGGAAGTTCCAGTATCATATTGTGGAGCTGCAGGGAAATTAGAAAATGCAGAGTCAGGGGACATGGGGAGAAGGCAGAAACGGGGTACTGATTGTGGATGTTCAGCCATGATCACATTGAATGGCGGTGCTGGCCTGAAGGGCTGAATGGCCTACTCCTGCACCTATTGTCTATTGCCTCTTGGACCCTGCATCAGATCAGAGCTGGATTGAATCAGAATACAAGATTAGAAACATAGAAACATAGAAAATAGGTGCAGGAGTAGGCCATATGGCCCTTCGAGCCTGCACGCCATTCAATATGATCATGGTTGATCATCCAACTCAGTATCCCATCCCTGCCTTCTCTCCATACCCCCTGATCCCTTTAGCCACAAGGGCCACATCTAACTCCCTCTTAAATATAGCCAATGAACTGGCCTCAACTACCTTCTGTGGCAGAGAACTCCACAGATTCACCACTCTGTGTAAAAAATGATTTTCTCATCTCGGTCCTAAAAGACTTTCCTCTTATCCTTAAACTGTGACCCCTAGTTCTGGACTTCCCCAACATTGGGAATAATCTTCCTGTATCTAGCCTGTCCAAGCCCTTAAGAATTTTGTAAGTTTCTATAAGATTGCCTTAATGTAAATAGTGCTTTTCATAGATTCATAGAAAGGTACAGCACAGGATCGGGCCCTTCGGCCCGCAATGTTTGTGCCAAACATGATGCCAAGTTAAACTGATCTCATATGATGATCCATAGCCCTCTATTCCCTGCACTGCCATGTGTCTATCTAAAATCCTCTTAAAACGCAACTATTGTATCTAACCATCCTGACACTGCGTTTCAGGGACTCACACCCTTTGTGTAAAAAACTTGCCCCGCACATCTCCATTAAACTTTCCCCGTCTCTCACTTTAGAGCTATGCCTAACCCAGACAAATCTAATGATTGGAGATAAGTAACAACTGTGATCAAAGCGTGAATATAAGTACAATGATGGGGTCAAAGATTACCCACGTGACACAGCCGGTGTTTATATACAAGAGAAGTTGTTAACCGCAAATGAACAGTTTGACAAATGCATGAGAAGATAAGGTATTTGGGTAGGAGACCGAATAGAGAAAAATGCTAATACTGTATTGCGGACCACAGATATTGCTGGGCATCGGAAATAAAATAGGAAAAAAGGATAAACCCGGAAGATTCAGAAGACGCAGGAAACATGGACGCTGGAAACATGTTCCCGATGTTGGGGGAGTCCAGAACCAGGGGCCACAGTTTAAGAATAAGGAGTAAGCCATTTAGATCGGAGACGAGAAAACACTTTTTCTTACAGAGATGTGGAATTCTCTGCCTCAGAGGGCGGTGGAGGCAGGTTCGCTGGATGCTTTCAAGAGAGAGCTAGATAGGGCTCTTAAAAATAGCGGAGTCAGGGGATATGGGGAGAAGGCAGGAACGGGGTACTGATTGGGGATGATCAGCCATGATCAAATTGAATGGCGGTGCTGGCTCGAAGGGCCGAATGGCCTACTCCTGCACCTATTGTCTATTGCCCTCTAGTGTTGGACATCTCCACGCTGGGAAAAGGATTCTGACTGGATACCCTATCTATGTTTTTGAGGTAAAGACATAGAAGGCAGAGGAGAATATAAATTCTTTGTTCTAAATTATTTTTATAAACCTCAATAAGGTCACGCTTCAGCCTCCTTCTCTCCAGAGAGCAGAGTCCCACCCAATCCAATCCCTCCTTGGAAGCAGAGCCCTCTGGTCCAAGTAATATCCTTGTGATTCTTTTATGTACCCTCTCTAGCTTAATCTCACCTTTCCCATAGTTTGCACCCAAAATTGGGTCTTATCTAATATAGTATTTTTTTAATTCTCTTGTAAAAATAATAAAAGTAACGGGCAGTACAGTGGCGCAGTGGTAGATTTGCTGAACCTCTACCGCTGCACCATCGAGAGCATCCTTACCAACTGTATCACAGTATGGTATGGCAACTGCTGTCTCCGACCGGAAAGCACTGCAGAGGGTGGTGAAAATTGCCCAACGCATCATCGGTTCCTCGCTCCCCTCCATTGAGTCTGTCCAAAGCAAGCGTTGTCTGCGAAGGGCGCTCAGCATCGTCAAGGACTGCTCTCACCCCAACCACAGACTGTTTACCCTCCTACCATCCGGGAGGCGCTACAGGTCTCTCCGTTGCTGGACCAGCAGGTCCAGGAACAGCTTCTCCCCTGCGGCTGTTACACGACTAAACACTGTACCTCGGTGATTGCCAATCACCCCCCCCCCCCCCCCCCCCCCCCCCGGACACTCCTTCCACCAGGAAAAACTATATAAAAATAAATTGCACTACTATGACTTTATGCACGTAAATATATTTATTTATTGCTCATATTCTATGTCGATCTTCTAGGGAGATGCTAACTGCATTTCGTTGTCTCTGTACTGTACACTGCACAATGACAATAAAGTTTGAATCTGAATCTGATCATGTGTAAGATTGTACAGCGTGATCGCTGGTCAGCGCGGACTTGCTGGGCCCAAGGGCATGTTTCCACACTGTATGTCTAAAGTCTAAATGTAACTGTGCACAATAGACCAGGTATGGCATCACCAATTGGAGCAATTGATATACTCCAGCCAAAGAAGATGTGACAAATTATGGATAAACTTTAAATTGGTTCAAAGATTGTGAAATTTGATGGAAACGTACCTTGGACTCGGACATCAATTCTGAATCAAAGTCCATCGTCAATCGCCGAGCTTCTTTAACCCAAGCCTTCCCATTGATTTTAGATGTTCCTATCAAGTTCAGTGGTGTTTGATCCTCAGGGATTACGTTAATCAGCAATGTCGAAACCACCTGAAAAGACCACAGAATTTTCAGTCGCAGGATGAGAGAAATAGAAATAAACCAACGACATATTGTTTGTTACACGGTGTGACAATTACAACTCAACCAATATATTCAGAGCAAAAAGGACTATCAGGACCACTCACGCCATTTCTATCCAGAACAGTTTCTTCCCAGCTGTTATCAGGCAAATGAATCGTCCTGCACAACTGGAGAGCAGTCCTGAACTATCTACCTCATTGGTGAGCCTCGGACTATCTTTGATCGGACTTTACCTTGAACTAAACATTTTTCCCTTATCATGTACACTGTAAATGGCTCGATTGTAATCATGTATTGTCTTTCTGCTGACTGGGCAGCACGCAACAAAAGCTTTTCACTGTACCTCGGTACACGTGACAATAAACTAAACTGAACTGAACCCATTGGCCTATTTTAATTTAAGCAGTGTTACAATGCACATATGTTTGTGTTACAGTTTTATTGTGTGTTCTTTATTATTGTACTGCTGCTGACAACCCAAATTTCCACCAACACTGGTTGTGTGGCAATAAATTATATCTATCTAAAAAAAAATCTATCTATTTTTTCCATTTACAATTTTCTATCTTTTAATGTAACTAATTTACCCAATTAATACTACAAAGAATAGCAGGCATCTTGACAAAGCAACTATCAGTCATGTAAAAACAAACATTTGCACAGCCAACATAATCAAGGACCACTCATCCCCTTCTTCTCCTCTCTTCCATTTGGAAGAAGGTACAAAACCATCAAAAAACACCTTTGACCAGATACAATAGCTTATTTTATCATACTTTTGAAGGGAGCGCTCATATGCTAAGGATATAGTCCCGATCTTCCAACCTACATAATCATGACCCTTGCACTTTTTTAAAAAAGAATCTGCACTTTCTCTGTAGGTCTAAACACTATATTCTGCACTCTGCTTATGTTCTCTTTGCACTATCTGTTGTACTTGTATGTGGTTTGATTGTACTCGTGTATGGTGTGACCTGCATGGATGGCGCATAAATGTTTTAGTTTCATATTGGAATCACTCTCAATAGCACACTCTTGGTTGAATAGACAGCCTGAATTTGTTCGTGCATCCTTGGCCTCTTTATCACCCCTACACATCAAACGTATAGAGTCAGAATTGTACAGCAAAGAAACAAAGCCTAGTCGGCTTTTTAGCCCACATTATGTCCATGTGATTCAACACCTTGCCTAGAACACAAAGCACAGAAGGATATCGACCTAACGTGGGAAAAAGAGATGCCCCTTAAAAGGTAATGATTATATTTGATTGTCAACAATTTTTTTTAATTCACAGCAGCTTAAAATGCTACCAAATATTTTCAAGCAGTGTCAAAAGTGTTTAAATATCATATGCATCAGAATTGGAATAATGAATGTCTTAGTTGCTGCTACTTAACAGGCACATTAACACCACATGCAATAAACAAACCATGATCAGTTAACTGAGGTAACCAGAATATAATAGTGTAAGCTGAAGTATTTAGTGCAACTTCATTCAAAGTAGTTTGGAGCTGAGGTAGGGAGGTGGTTGGTGAACAAAACTAACTCATAGTAAGAGCAGTAACATGTGGATACCAGGAACTGCAGATGTTGGTTTATAAAAAAAGAGCACCTCCTTTACTATAGAAACCAATTTGAATCTTTCCATGCAGCTAGATTAATGCTCTACACATAAATAATGTTTGTTTATTATTGTCAACTATACTGAGATTGTGAGGCTTTGATTTGCTTGCTCTAGCTCCCATCTAACTCCTGGCCAACTTCTTCCCTCTGTAATTATAATTGTATAAATAAAAATATAATTGTAATTATGTAATAATGAGCCCCGTGGTGGGGCTCATCTCAAATGGAAACGAGGTCGCCTATAGAGAGGAGGTGCACAGACTTTTTGAGTGGTGTGCTCACAACAATCTCTCTCTGAACACTAAAAAGACAAAGGAGATCATCACTGATTTCAGGCGACATAGAGCGGAGCTCAGGCCACTGAAGATAGGGGGCGAGGAGGTGGAGAGGGATTAAATTTCTGGGGATCAGCATCAGTGAGGATCTTAAATGGTCTGTGAACTCTGCTGCAGTTGTAAAAAAGACACAACAGAGACTTTACTTCCTCAGAACACTGAGGAAGGCCCATCTGTCTGCTAAACTGCTGGAGTCTTTCTACCGCTGTTTGGTAGAAAGCATACTGACTTACTGCATAATTGCCTGGTTTGGGAACGGTTCAGCAGCTGACAGAGCAGCTCTCCAGAGGGTGATAAAAACTGCCCAGGGTATCATTGGACTCCCCCTGCCCCCTCTGGAGGACATTTACCACTCCAGATGCCGCAGCAGGACCTGTAATATCGTGAAAGACATTACACATCCTTGTCACCACCTTTTCACACTGCTGCCCTCAGGAAAAAGGTACAGGTCGCTAAAGTCACGCACTGCCAGACTCAAGAACAGCTTTTACCCATCAGCAATCTTGGAACTGAACTCTGTCTCGGGAGCGGGTTATGGGGAAGGAGGGGGGGGGGTGGGAGAGAGTGTTAATTTATGTAAATGTGAATCCATGGGTGGGTTTGGGGAGGGAGGGAGTGTAAAAAGTATGAGTATGTGAATGTTTGAAGTTCTTTTAAATGGAGAGACACAGTAATCTCGTTGTATTTGACACATGCAATGACAATAAAGCATTCTGATTCTGATTGCCACTCTGTGCATTAACAGGCAAATATTTTTGGAAAGTGTGGCTAAGGGGAACTGTTAGAATCAAACGTAATGCTTAATATTGTTAAGCAAGATTTAAACAAGAGATTATAAGGAAGGAACTCATAGAGTGAAGAAATAAATAACCGGCTATCCAATAAAATGATGAAATAGACCAAGGCCTCAATGGTTAACCCGCCTTTCTGCGCAAAGGGAGCTGAATAAATGTTGCGTTGAAGGAGTGCTTTTCGAACAGTCCCTAATACATAACCAGTCAATGATAGAGGTCTTTAAAATGATGAGAGGGATAGACAGAGTTGATTTGGATCAGCTTTTCCCTTTGAGAATAGGGAAGATTCAAACAAGAGGACATGACTTCAGAATTAAGGGACAGAAGTTTAGGGGTAACATGAGGGGGAACTTCTTTACTCAGAGTGGTAGCGGTGTGGAATGAGCTTCCAGTGGAAGTGGTGGCAGCAGGTTCGTTGGTATCATTTAAAAATAAATTGGACAGGCATATGGATGAGAAGGGAATGGAGGGTTATGGTATGAGTGCAGGCAGGTGGGGCTAAGGGAAAAAAGTTGTTCGGCACGGACTTGTAGGGACGAGATGGCCTGTTTCCGTGCTGTAATTGTTATATGGTTATATGGTTATATCCTCCAATGGAAAAAGGGTCCTGACCTAGAATGTCACCTATCCATTGTCTCCAGATATGCTGCCTGACCCGCTGAGTTACTCCAGCATTCGATGTTCATCTTTGGCATAATCCAACATATGCAGTTCCTTGTTATTACCCAAATTGATTTCTCTTTTTACTCCACTAAACACCAAATCAGGTAATAATTATAATAACATGAATAATAATAAGAGATAAATTAAACATCCTTTTAATGGATTTTGTCAGAACAGTCAGACAGCAAAGTGGCATAGCGGCAGAGTTGCTGCCTTACAGCGCCAGAGACCTGGGTTCGATCCCGGCCACGGGTGCTGTCTGTATGGAGTTTGTACATAACCCCTGTGACCATGTGGGTTTTCTCCGGGTGTTCAGGTTTCATCCCACATCCCAAAGACATAGGTTAATTCATAGCGAGAGGATTTGAGTATAGGAGCAAGGAGGTCATACGATGGCCCTGGTGAGACCATACCTGGAGTATTGTGCGCAGTTTTGGTCTCCTAATTTGAGGAAGGACGTTCTTGCTATTGAGGGAGTGCAGCGTAGGTTCAACAGGTTAATTCCTGGGATGGCGGGACTGACATATGATCAAAGAATGGATCGCAGGTTATAGACTACTGACCGACATCCACTATAAACCCACTGACTCCCATTGCTATCTGGACTACACTTCTTCCCACCCTGCTTCCTGTAAGGACTCTATCCCCTACTCCTAATTCCTCCGTCTATGCCGCATCTGCACCCAGGATGAGGTGTTCCACGCCAGGGCATAGGAGGTCCTCATTCTTCAGGGAACAGGGGTACCCCTCTTCTACCAAAGATGAGGCTCTCACCGGGGTCTCTTCTATAGCCCGTGACTCTCACTCCCCATCCCCCCACTCATAACAAGTGCAGAGTCCCCCTTGTCCTCACCTTCCACCCTACCAGCCATCACATACAACAAATAATCCTCTGACATTTTCGCCACCTCCAACGTGATCCCACCACGTGCCACATCTTCCCATCTCCTCCCGTCTGCTTTCCGTAACTCCCTGGTCAAGTCGTCCCTTCCCACCCGAACCACCTCCTCTCCGGGCACTTTCCCTTGCAACCGCAAGAAATGCTACACTTGTCGCTTTACCTCCCCCCTTGACTCCATCCAAGGACCCAAGCAGTCTTTCCAGGTGCAGCAGAGGTTCACCTGCACCTCCTCCAACCGCTGCTCTAGGTGTCAGCTGCTCTACATCGGTGAGACCAAGCGTGGGCTTGGCGATCGCTTCACCGAACACCTCAGTTCAGTTCGCAATAACCAACCTGATCTCCCGGTGGCTCAGCACTTCAATTCCCTCTCCCGTTCCGAATCAGACCTTTCTGTCCTGGGCCTCCTCCATGGCCAGAGTGAGGACCACCAGAGATTGGAGGAGCAGCACCTCATATTTCGCTTGGGCAGTTTGCACCCCAGCGGTATGAACATTGACTTCTCTAATTTCAGGTAGTCCTTACTTTCTCCTCTCCCTCAGCCCTGTGGCTCCACCTCTTCCTTCCTTTCTTCCTTCCACCCCCAACCCCCCCCCCCCCCACCCTCACATCAGTCTGAAGAAGGGTCTCGACCCGAAACGTTGACTATTTCCTTCGCTCCATAGATGCTGCCTCACCCGTTGAGTTTCTCCAGCATTTTTGTCTACCATCGATTTTTCAGCATCTGCAGTTCCTTCTTAAACAAAAAAGAATGGATCGACTGGGCTTACATTCACTGGAATTTAGAAGGATGAGAGGCGATCTTATAGAAACATATTAAATTCCTAAGGGATTGGAGAGGCTCGATGCAGGGGAAATGTTCCTGATGTTGTGGGGAGTCCAGAACCAGGGGTCATAGTTTAAGAATAAAGGGTAGTCTATTTGGGACTGAGATGAGGAAAAACGTTTTCTCCCAGTGAGAGTTGTGAATCTGTGTAATTCTCTGCCACAGAAGGCAATAGAGGCCAATTCACTGGATGTATTCAAGAGGGAGTTAGATTTAGCTCTTAGGGTTAGCAAAATCAAGGGATATGGGGAAAAAGCAGGAACGGGGTACTGGTTTTCAATGATCAGCCATGATCATATTGAATGGCGCTGCTGGCCTACTTCTGCACCTATTTTCTATGTTTATATATTAATTGGCTTCTGTAAATTGTTGCTAATGTGTATGATGAAACTAATGTATGGGTAATTGATTGTTGGCGTTGACGAGGTGGGCTGAAGGGCCTATTTCCACGCTGTGTTGCAAAACTAAATAAAGCTTGAGTACTGGGAATAGGGGCAGAAGTTATAACCAAAATATTGTGAAACTTTTATGAAACTAGTTAATTTTTTCTTATCTACTGTTTTGAATTGATGCCATTAATGAATGATAGAATTACCTGTTTTCCAGTCCATAGTGGATAAGGTTTGATCACTGCCGGCTGAAGGATTTTCACACGTCCCTTTTTGTCTGTAAGACCCCGATAGACAAGTTCCATGTACTGTTCCCGTGTGAAAAATCGACCACGGATCGTCATGCTTGCACCAGAAACCATATGATCCTGAATCAAACCTGCCAAAGGTTTGCCGTCCTAGTGGAAAATAATCAAAGAATGTTTCATACTTTAAAATTGCTGCGATTACCACAGGGAGGTCATAGCACAAATTAGGTTCTCTAGCACAGTGGCACAACGGAAGAGTCGCTGCCTTACAGCGCCAGAGACCCGGGTTCGATCCTGACTACAGGTGCTCTCTGAGAGAGTTTGCACGTTCTCTCTGTGACCATATAGGTTTTCTCCGGGGGCTTCTGTTTCCTCCCATACTCCAAAGACGTGCAGGTTTGTAGGTTAATTGGCTTCGGTAAGTTATAAAAAAATGTTCCTAGTGTGTCTAGGTTAGTGTATGAGGTGATCGCTGGTGGACGCAGACTCAGTGGGCCAAAGGGCATGTTTCTGCACTGTATCTCCAAAGTCTAAAGTACAGAAGGACACTAATCCTCTTAATCCACAGTGCAGTGAAAAGCAAAGCACTCCCACTAAAGTCAGTGTCCCAGAGGGAGGAGGGTAAAAAGTAACACTTTGGCAAACGCTCAGCATGAATAAAATACTCTGTTGGTGCCACAAAACCGCCAGCATGTAATCACAATAGTGAAATGTTCACAGAAGCTGATGATGGTGAGAAGATATTGGACCCAGAACATTGGCATTAATTCAGTATTCAGTATTTACTTTAATGTCATTTTAACTGAGTACTTACATACACAGATGAAACGAAAAAATTGTTTCTCAATCAGTTCCCGTCAGTGCAGTTAATAAAAACAGAATAAATACATATAGCTTTAAAAATTAAAATTACCATATCTAAAATAGGCCTAAAAATGGAAATAAAAACAGACATTCAGACCGAACAGTGGCTTTGCTTTGGCAGGTGCCTAGCTGTCATGGTATGGGCGAGGTTAGATGTGTTGGTGTATGATATATGGGGAGGGGACACAGTCCGTTAACCAGTCTTATTGCCTGTGGGAAGAAGCTGTGGAGCATCCTGCTGGTTTTGCAGCTGATGCTCCTGTACCTCTTCCCAGATGGCAGAATGGAGAAGATGTGGTTTGATGGATGATAGGGGTCCTTAATAATGATGGCTCTGCTGATGCTCCGCTTCTGATAGATCTCCAACAGGAAAGGGAGTGGGGCACCAATGATCCTGCTGGCTGTCTTCACTATCATGTTGAGTTGGTTTTGCTCATAAGCCTTGCAGCTCCCAAACCAGGAAGTGATGCCGTAGGTCAATATACTCTCGATGGTGCCCCTGTAGAAGGTCCTTAGATTAACAGTAGGGAGACCTGCTTTTCTTAGTCTCCGGAGAGGGTGGAGCCGCTGCTGAGCTCTTTTGATCACTGCTGTGGTGTTGGTCGTTGAGGTCAGGTCATCCGCCAGGTGAAGTCCCAAGAACTTCACACTGCTGAACCTCTCCACAGCAGCTCCATCAATATGCAGCTGAGTGTGTTGTTGTTTTCCAGCCCTCCTGAAATCGATCACCATTTCCTTTGTCTTTTCCACATTGAGGGCGAGATTGTGAGATCAGCACCACTCCGTAAGCAGCTCCACCTCCATCCTGTACGCCGACTCATTGTTGTCACTGATGAGACCCACCACTGTTGTGTCATCAGCGAACTTGTTGATATAATTATTGCTGAGTCTGGCAGTACAGTCATGAGTAAGCAGACTGAACAGCAGGGGGCTTAGGACACAGCCTTGGGGTCAGCCAGTGCTCACAGCGATGGTTCTTGATGTCCGACTGCCCACCCGGACTGTCTGCTTAAGTACAGTTCACAAGGAATCAAAGCACAGTGGTGCAGGTGGTGGAGATGTTGCTTTACAGAGCTGGAGACCCAAGTTCAATCCCGACCTCAGGTGCTGTCTGTGTAGAGTTTGCATGCTCTCCTTGTGACAGCAGGGGTTTTCTCCCATATCCCAAAGACCGGCGGATTTGTAAGTTAATTGGCCACTGTAAATTGCCCATGGTGTGTAGGAAAGTGGATGAGAAAGTGGGATAACATAGAACTAGTGTGAACGGGTGATCAAAGGTCAACATGGTGGGTCGAAGGGCCTGTTTCCATGCTGTACGAAGTACAAGATGCTGGATTTTGGAGGCATGAAGAAATGAAACAGAGGCAATAATCCCAAATGCAAAGCTTTGACAAATGAAGAATCAGAGCAATAATCCCAAATGCAAAGCTTTGACAAATGAAGAATCAGCAATCAACGATGGATGAAAAGATTGCATTCTAACTTGGAGCACAGGGCTGTACTGATCTTAGACAAGGGGAAGCAAGTTAATATCAGTGAAGACACTAAAGGATTTGAAGAGGATAAGAATGATTTCAAAACGAAGGCATTGCGTTCAAGGCAAAGTGCGCACTAAGAAAATCATGGGGAAACACGTAATTTTAGATTACTTTAGAGATTCAGTGCTGAAACAGGCCCTTCGGCCCACCGAGCCCGCACCATACATTAGCATCTTCAATCTAAAATGGTGCCGGTGAGACGGCAGATTGTCGCGTGCAGCTGTGTGTAGTGTGTAGTGTGTATATTTATTTAGTATTATATAGGATTATTAGTGTGTATGCTTAGTTAGTATTTTACTAGACTACGTATAAGTGTTATAGCTACAACTATTGCGTGTTGTTGAGTTCTTAATCAAGACTTAACCATACTATCTGGGGGAACGGGAGTGGAGTGGAAATATGTGCCTGATATCGGCCAGACGGGCGGAGCAAACTGCCGTGGTATATACCCCAGGGACTGCTAAGCCTGGTACATGGCTCAATATTCGGGATTCGACATGACATATCGAGGGAACTCTTACAGAGGAGACATCGGGGAACGCGTGCAGGGGTGAAGAGAAACAAGAGGAGGTTGACGAGAACATGGAGAGAGACTTTCAAACCAGCCCTTCCATCTATCACCATGGGAAATGTTCGCTGTCTAACGAACAAATTAGACGAATTAGAAACCCTGGTCAGGTACCAGAAAGTGTACCGGGAGAGCAGCATCGTTAGCCTGACAGAAACGTGGCTGACGGAAAACACGCCCGATTCTTTGATCAGTTTCACCGGCTTCAGGACGATACGAGCGGACAGGGACACCGGAGCGAGCGGTAAGCAGAAAGGGGGGGGGCTTTTACTGCTCGTCAATAACAAGTGGTGTAACCCTAATCACGCTACTATCAAAGAACAGATATGCAACAAGGACATTGAACTTTTAGCGGTTAGTTTAAGACCATATTACCTACCCAGGGAGTTCACTGTGGTGGTAGCCATTGTTGTTTACATTCCTCCATCTGCCAAGGCGGAAGTCGCGTGTGACGTGCTGCACACCACTATAGCGAGACTCCAGTCCAAGTACCCAGAGGCGTTCATTGTTGTGTCTGGAGATTACAACCATGTCTGTCTCTCTAAGACTTTGCCCACTTTTAAACAGTTTATTGATCAAGCTTTTCCCTTTGAGAATAGGGAAGATTCAAACAAGAGGACATGACTTCAGAATTAAGGGACAGAAGTTTAGGGGTAACATGAGGGGGAACCTCTTTACTCAGAGAGTGGTAGCGGTGTGGAATGAGCTTCCAGTGGAAGTGGTGGCGGCAGGTTCGTTGGTATCATTTAAGAATAAATTGGATAGGCATATGGATGAGAAGGGAATGGAGGGTTATGGTATGAGTGCAGGCAGGTGGGACTAAGGGAAAAAAATTGTTCGGCGCGGACTTGTAGGGCCGAGATGGCCTGTTTCCGTGCTGTAATTGTTATATGGTTATATGGTTATTGACTGTACAACCAGAGGTGATAAAACGCTGGATCTCTTGTATTCAAATGTGAAAAATGCATACAAATGTACTGCACTGCCCCCTCTTGGTCGATCAGACCATGTTATGCTACATCTCTCTCCCTCCTACACACCAGCTGCCAAGAGGCTGCCTGTCACCACCAGAACATCAAGAGACTGGTATCCTGAGGCAGATGAAGCCCTGAGGTATTGTTTTGAGACAACAGATTGGGATGTGTTCTGTGAGGAGTATGGGGAAGACATTGACGGCCTAACAGAATGCATTACCCATTACATCAATTTCTGTTATGATGACATCATGCCATCCAGGGTAATTCGTTGCTACCCTAATAACAAACCTTGGATTACCAGCAGCCTGAAGGCCTTACTAAATGAGAAGAAAAAGGCTTTCAGGGAGGGCGACAGGAATAAAATCAAAGAACTTCAAAAGGAACTGAAGGTGAGGATTAAGGAGGGGAAAGAAGCCTATAGGTTCAAATTAGAACGACAGCTGCAGCAAGATGGAGTGAAGCAGGTATGGGCTGGAATGCGAAAGATCACGGGCATGAAGCAGAAGGGCGGTACACTGCCTGATGGTGAACAGAGTCTGGCTGATGATCTGAACAGATTTTTCAACAGATTTGACTGCCCCACACCACCCCAGCCTCCCCCACCTGGTCTGCTGACCATTGCTGCTTCCTCTCCACCTCCCCTCCCTCTCTCCAACACTCCTGAGATGTCACCTGTACGGAGTCCCCTCTTTCCACCTCCCACTCCACCAGCAGCCCCACCTATGACTCTTCATACTACTCAGGTCAAGATGATGCTGGACAGACTGAAGCCAGGGAAAGCAGTGGGGCCTGATGACACCAGCCCAAGGCTACTGAAGACCTGCTCTTCAGAGCTGTGTGGTATTCTAACACACCTGTTCAACCTGAGCTTGCGTCTACAGAAGGTTCCAAGGCTGTGGAAAACATCTTGCCTGGTACCTGTCCCAAAGAAGACCCATCCCACTCACCACAATGACTACAGACCAGTAGCGCTCACTTCACATATTATGAAGACATTTGAGAGACTTGTCCTCTCCTACATCAGGACTAGTGTGTCAACTCAAATGGATCCTTTACAGTTTGCATATCAGCCTAACATCAGTGTCGATGATGCCCTCGTTTACATGCTGCAGAGGGTGTACACACATTTGGACACTACTGATGCATCTGTAAGGATTACATTTTTTGACTTCACAAGCGCCTTTTAACACAATTTAGCCCCGACTGCTAGGGGAGAAGATGGAGAAGATGAAAGTGGATCCATCACTGGTACTGTGGTGTTTGGATTACCTTTCCCTCAGACCACAGTACGTGCGCCTACTGAACAATGTCTCAAGCACCATCTTGAGCAGCACAGGGGCTCCACAAGGAACTGTGCTGGCTCCATTCCTGTTTACCATCTACACCGCGGATCTCGGATTTTCGGATGACACAGCTGTTGTCGGCCTCATCAAAGGGGGCAATGAGGAGGAGTATAGAGACATAATAAGCAACTTTGTGGAGTGGAGTGCACACAATAACCTCCATCTTAACACCACAAAAACCAAGGAGATAGTTGTGGACTTCAGGAGGGGGAGGAGGAGGACTCAAGCAACACCAATCACCATTAAGGGCACTGAGGTGGAGGTGGTCGCTAACCACAGGTACCTTGGTGTGCAGCTTGACAGTGAGCTGAACTGGAAGTGTCATATGGAGGCGGTGTACAGGAAGGGACAAAGTCGACTGTATTTTTTAAGGAGGCTGAGGTCATTTAACATCTGCCAACCCCTGCTGTGCAGTGTCTACCATTCAGTGGTGGCCAGTGCTCTGTTTTTTGCTGTGGCCTGTTGGGGAGATGGCGCCCGCATAGCGGACAAAAACAGACTGGACAAGCTGATCAGGAAGGCCGGCTCAGTGGTCGGGGCTGAGCAACGAACGGTCCAGCAGGTGGCAGAGGCCAGAACTCTGAACAAACTGGGTTCAATAATGACCAACCCCACTCACCCACTCCATGCCCTGAAGGTGATCAAGAGCAGCATCTTCAGTCAGAGACTGATTGCACCAATGTGCAAAACTGAGAGACATAGGAAGTCTTGTATACCAGCTGCTATAAGGTTATATAATGCGCATAAATTACTGCACTTTTTTTTTCATTCATTGTATTTTAACTTGTATTTTAACTTGTATTTTAACTTGTTAAGTATGGAAGCTATTTGAGGAAATGTGTGGTGTTATGTCTGTCTTGAAGCTGTCGTGGCACTGTAATTTCCTGTAAAGGATTATTAAAGGTATAATCAATCAATCAATCATCCTACGCACTAGGAAGAATTTACAATTTTTTTCCGAATCCAATCTACCTAAAAAATTGTTTGTCTTTGGAATGTGGGAGGAAACCAGAGTACCCAGAGAAATCCCACGGTCTCACGGTGCAAACTCCATACCAATAGCAACTGTGGTCCAGATCGAATTTGGGTCTCTGGCACTGTAAGGCAGCAACTCTACTGCTGTGCCACTACTGTGCCGCCACTAATCCTTAATCCTAGAGGAAAATAAATGCAGAGAGGAGAATAATGTTCCTAATTTGATGGCTGACAATTAAGTTCTTACCTTGGGAACCAAATACTGTTGGTCAGTGCTGGCAAGCAGGTAGGCCTCTGCTCGCCCCAGTTCATTCTGTGGGAAGTGAGCATTCATCTCGTCGCCGTCAAAGTCAGCGTTGTAGGCTTTGCAGTTGGCATAGTGAAGCCGCAGGACTTTCTCCCCAGGTAGAACCCGCGCCCGGTGGGCTTGGATGGAAGGCCTATGCAGCGTGGGTTGGCGGTTCAGCAGCAGGACGTCACCGTTCTTAATGTGCCGACACACCTTTGGAAGATAGTACCGTAACAATTCATTGTTATATAATCCAATTTACCGAAACCCACAAGACCAGCAGCAGATTCTCTGTCATTCCTGACGACTCAAATCTGAAGGATCAACATGATCATTTTGGCCTTATCATTCCACAGAGTTCCACCGAACCTCTCTCTGCTCAGAATATGAATGCATCGACTTATTTGAGAGGATAGAGCAGCCCACATATGCCTATTCAAGGTGGGCGATTATCCAAATCTTTACAGATTAAAAATTAGTTTGTATTGTGTCACATATAACATGGTACCGTAAAAAACCTATTGCTGCATGCCAACCAGTCAGCGTAAAGACTATACATTACTACAATTGAGCCATCCATTGTGTACAGATATGTGATAAAGGGAATAACATTTATGTCCAGTAAAGTCCGAATAATTATAGTCAGAGGGTCTCCAATGAGGTATATAGTAGCTCAGGACCACTCACTAGCAGTTGCTAGGATGGTTCAGTTGACTGATAACAACTAGGAAGAATCTGGAGGTGTTCGTTTTTACACTTCTGTATGTGGGAGACCCTGCCTGGTGGGAGTGGGGAGAAGAGGGAGTGATGTGCAACTCCCCCTACAGTATTCAACTGCTGTGTAATAACCAACAGGAAGTTATTAGGGAAAGGCAGGACGAAAATAGGTCATTTTTCTGAGAGAGATTGGGGCAGATGGGTATTCTAGATCCTCTCCATCTTGTGCATTCTTAGCTCTAATAACCTGAGACTGCTCATTCTTTCCCTGTCGCAAACATAACATCCTGTGCAAGAAAGAAAGGCTTTTAACTATGCAGCATCTTTTACAGCACTTTCCAAACGTCTATAGATCAATCGCAGTGAATTGGCAGCAGAGTCACTATTGTAAGCATTGTAAGAAAAGCTGCATTTTTTGTAACAAGACTTTTGAAATGAGATTGTGCATGCTAGGACTTTAATTCTTGGAGTGCAGGAAGCTGAGGAGTGATCTTAGAAACATAGAAAATAGGTGTAGGCCATTTAGCCCTTTGAGCCAGCACCGCCATTCAATATGATCAGGCTGATCATCCTAAATCAGTACCGCGTTCCCACTTTCTCCCCATATCCCGTGATTCCGTTGGCCCTTATAGAAGTGTTTAAAATTAGGAATGGAATTGATAGGGTGAATGCACAAAGTCTTTTACCCAGAGTCAGGGAATCAAGAAGACATCGGTTCAAGGTTAGAGGGGAAAGATTTAATAGTAACCCAAGGAGCAACCTTTTCCACTCAGAGTGTGAAGTGTATGAGCTGCCAGAGGAGGTAGTTGAGATAGGTACAATAACATTTAAAACACAGGTCTACGAGTAGGAAAGCTTTAGAGGGATATCGACCAAATGCAGGCAAATAGAACGGGTTGGGTGTAAAGGACCTATTTCCTTGCCGTAAGATAGTGAGCAGATCATTTTTTTTCTAAATAGTTAATTGGGTAGATATAGGTCAGGAGTCTGGAATTGCTTACCACGCCTTTCACTACCATCCAGCAGAGGTGGAACGCCGACACTCAGTTAAATATCTCATTGGAAAGTCAGTATCACTGATAGTTCTACATAGGAGCACGAGGATAGAGAAATCCCTGGACTCGGGTTTAAACCTTGCTTTAATATTGGCTTCACTGAAATTCTGTTCATTGTAAAACAGGTTGTGAAGTGCTACAGTGGTAAAGGTAGTTCTGCTATAATATGATAGTTGTATTCGCTTTATAGAAAATTGCATTATAAAAACAATTCTGACAATGGAGAAAAGGTTTTGGGGGCTAGAGAGGGTTTCAGACTTGCAATTACAAAGTTAGCTTGGCATATTCAAAAGCAAAGACTATTTAAATAACTAGAAGTTTATTTTGTTACTGCAGGCTAAAAATATTCAAGGCTACATAGACAGAAAAGAATAACAGATGTTGGAACCTTGAGCAAAACATCAACTGCTGGAGGAATTCAGTAAGTCAGGCAGCATCTATGGAGGGAATGGACAGGCAATGTTTTGGGTCAGGACCTTTCTTCAAAGAGTCAAACAGACTTTGCCAGACCCGTTGACTTCCTTCGGCATTTTGTGTTTGGTCAATTTCCAAAATAACTTTTAAGTAGTTTTCTAGTCCCCGGTGGAAATAGCGTTATAACTAATTTGTTCCGCATGATACAAATGGTGTCCCCTCATTCATCAGCCGCATTATATCCAATTAGTTATGGAAACACGCATTGTATCAGAAATCCATGTACTTTCGACACAACCAGATTGCTTCCTGGCCCATTAATCGATCTTAACACCATTCATTTTTGTCCTGTTGTTATATTGTCCTCCCCCCGATCGGAAAAGGTGTGGCTCTCATGGAGTGATTGACGAGAGATTCTCAACATTTAAAAAAAAACTAATAACACTTTTATTTTTCATTGATGGGAAGAATTCTCTGCACCTGCTCAGCGGAGGGGGACTGAGTAAGATGGCCAAAAATCACAGCCGTAAGTGGTAGCGTTTTATCTAAAATCAATATACAGTGCAAACAGGAAGTAAGTGCATTTACAGTAGTGCCTTACAACTTCAAACCAAAGCTCCCAAGCCACCACTTGCAGTAAGTAGTGCCTTTCAACTTCATGCCACCATTTGCAGTGCCTTTCAACTTAATGCCAAAGCACCCAAGCTACAATTTGCAGTAAGTAGTGACTTTCAACCTCATGTCACCATTTGCAGTAAGTAGCGCCTTTCAACTTCAAGCCACAATTTGCAGTAAGTAGTGCCTTTCAACTTCAAGCCAATGCACCCACGCCCCCATTTGCAGTAAGTAATGCATTTAAACTTCAAGCCATTGCACCCAAGCTACCATCTTCTTCTATGTTCTTCTATGTAGTTTTTTTTTTTTGGCGGTTGGCAAACAATTTTTTAGTGCAAGCTACCATCTGCAGTAAGTAGTGCCTTTCAACTTCAAGCCACACCCAAGCCATCATTTGCAGTAAGTAGTGCCTTTCAACTTCAAGCCAAAGCTCCCAAGCCTCCATTTGCAGTAAGTAGTGCCTTTCAACTTCAAGTCAAAGCTCCCAAGCCACCATTTGCAGTAAGTAGTGCCTTTCAACTTCATGCCACCATTTGCAGTAAGTGGTGTCTTTCAACTTCAAGCCACACCCAAGCCACACCCAAGCCTCCATTTGCAGTAAGTATTGCCTTTCAACTTCATGCCACCATTTGCAGTAAGTGGTGTCTTTCAACTTCAAGCCACACCCAAGCCATCATTTGCAGGAAGTAGTGCCTTTCAACTTCAAAGCTCCCAAGCCACCATTTGCAGTAAGTAGTGCCTTTCAACTTCAAGCCAAAGTAACCAAGCCACCATTTGCAGTAAGTAGTGCCTTTCAACTTCAAACCAAAGCTCCCAGGCCACCATTTGCAGTAAGTAGTGCTTTCAACTTCAAGCCAAAGCACCCAAGCCACCATTTGCAGTAAGTAGTGCCTTTCAACTTCATGCCACCATTTGCAGTAAGTAATGCCTTTCAACTTCAAGCCATTGCACCCAAGCCAACCATTTGCAGTAAGTAGTGCCTTTCAACTGCAAGCCACAATTTGCAGTAAGTAGTGCCTTTCAACTTCAAGCCAATGCACCCACGCCCCCCATTTGCAGTAAGTAGTGCCTTTCAACTTCAAGCCACACCCAAGCCATCATTTGCAGGAAGTAGTGCCTTTCAACTTCAAGTCAAAGCTCCCAAGCCATAATTTGCAGTAAGTAGTGCCTTTCAACTTCATGCCACCATTTGCAATAAGTGGTGTCTTTCAACTTCAAGCCACACCCAAGCCACCATTTGCAGTAAGTAGTGCCTTTCAACTTCAAGTCAAAGTAATGCCTTTCAACTTCAAGTCTGGAGCGCTAGTATGAACCATTTTAGAACCAATAGTGACCCTCTGCCTTCCTCCATCTTGAAGAGACTGTGTGGCACACCACTTCCTGGTTTTATAGTCCCTCCCCCCTGCCGCCAGTGGGGGCAGCAGAGAGAATGGGGAATTTTGTTAAAACATTAATATCTCTGTCATTTTTAATCGACGGGAAAAATCCTCGGCACACATGCGGCGGAGGGGGGCTCTGAGCGAGGTGGCCAAAAATGACGGCCGTAGGTGGCGGCGTTCTCTCGGAAATCGCATCACAGATGGCCAAAACCGGTCAAGAACAGACAGACAGACAGATAGATAGATAGACAGATAGATAAATAAAATCAACTTGAAAACTTTTCATTTTCAATGACTCCCACTTACAATTTTCAACCCTGAGTTCTGCTCTCCAGTACTGGGAGTCAGTAGTTGTTTGGCGATGGCCTCTCTCTGGCTTGTATTGCTTGCATTGAGAATAGTCCGTGTTCCATCTTCATTGATGACCATGGAAGCCCCTGGATGTATATTCGGCCCATTTACCACTGCCTGCCTCAGCTCCTGCACGTTCCAAGGTGTCACTGGTTGAGGATAAGTCAGTTTTGTAGCAAAGACCTTCAAAAAAATAAAAAGGGCAGAAAAAGTAATTTAGACTCTCGCACCATTATCGACATCCATGGGTAGCACACCCAAACTGAAAAAAAAGTGTATCATTGTTAACATGGAACAATTATAAACAGGGTATTTAAGGCAGATGAGAGGCTTTTAGATAGGCACATTGGTATGTAGGGAATGGTGGGATTAGATAACATGCAGGCAGAAGGAAATAATTTGGCATCATGTTTGGCAGACATTTGTGGGCTGAAGGATCTGTTCCAATGTTATAGGGGTCAGAATGAACACATTAACTATTTCATGCAAATCAATACAAAAGTGGGTGGTTAAGATGTTTGTGAAATATTGCAGCAGGGCTTGATCGCTTGGTCAAGTGGGCTGAGGAATGGTTGATGGAATTTAATACAGAGAAATGTCAGGTTTTACATTTTGGGACCTGCAACAAGGGCAGGACCTACACATAGGCCTCTGGGGGGGGGGGGGGGGGGTGTTGTAGAGCAGAGGGATCTAGGAATGCAAGTGAATGGTTCCTTGAAGGTCGAGAGTATATTGGCCTACGGCATCACTTCCTGGTTTGGGAGCTGCAAGGCTTATGAGCAAAACCAACTCAACACGATAGTGAAGACGGCCAGCAGGATCATTGGTGCCCCACTCCCTTTCCTGTTGGAGATCTATAAGAAGCGGAGCATCAGCAGAGCCATCTCCATTATTAAGGACCCCTATCATCCATCACACCACATCTTCTCCATTCTGCCATCTGGGAAGAGGTACAGGAGCATCAGCTGCAAAACCAGCAGGATGCTACACAGCTTCTTCCCACAGGCAATAAGACTGGTTAATGGACTGTGTCCCCTCCCCATATATCATACATCAACACATTTAACCTCGCCCATACCAGGACAGCTAGGCACCTGTCAAAGCACTGTTCGGTCTGAATGTCTGTTTTTATTTTATTGTACTTTTTAGGCCTATTTTTTTAGATATGGTAATTTTAATTTTTTAAAGCTTATGTATTTATTCTGTTTTTATTAACTGCACTGAATGGGAACTGAAT
Source organism: Amblyraja radiata (assembly GCF_010909765.2). Lineage (NCBI taxonomy): Eukaryota > Metazoa > Chordata > Chondrichthyes > Rajiformes > Rajidae > Amblyraja > Amblyraja radiata. The sequence continues at coordinate 168,080,781 of NC_045956.1, forward strand.
GGGAACTTTTCACACAAGTGGGCTGAGGAATGGTTGATGGAAATGGTTGATTGATATACCCACCACCCTTTCACACAAAGGGTGGTGGGTATATGGAACAAGCTGCCAAGGAAGGTAGTTGAGGCTGGGATTATCCCAACATTTAAGAAACAGTTAGACAGGTACATGGATAGGACATGTATGGAGGGATATGGACCAAACGCAGGCAGGTGGGACAAGTGTAGCTGGGACATGTCGGGCGGTGTGGTCAAGTTGGGCCGAAGGACCTGGTTCCACATTGAACAAAAGATGACTGAACTTCCTTAAACGTCATCATTCCGAATGCTTCCAATAATCGGAAGCATCATAGTGGGAGACTATGAAAAGATTCAGTCGGCTGTCTACACTGGTAACAAGTACAGGGGCCTCGTGAGACCACACCTGGTGCATTGTGTGCAGTTTTAGTCTCCTAATTTGAGGAAAGTCATTCTTGCTATAGTGGGAGTGCAGCGTTGGTTCACCAGGTTAATTCCGGGGATGGCGTGAATGGATCGATTGGGCTTATATTTACTGGAATTTAGGAGGATGAGAGGATATCTTACAGAAACGTAAAATTATTAAGGGGTTGGACAGGTTAGATGCAGGAAAACATTTTCACCCAGGGAATTGTGAATCTGTGCAATTCCCTGCCACAAAAGGCAGTGGAGGCCAATTCACTGGATATTTTCAAGAGTTAGATAGAGCTCTTAGGGCTAACGGGATCAAGGGATATGGAGAGAAAGCAGGAACGGGGTACTGATTTTGAAAGATTAGCCATAAACATATTGAATGGCAGTGCTGGCTCGAAGGGCCAAATGGCCTACTCCTGCACCTATTTTCTATGTTTCTATGTTGACAAGTTATAGAAGTAGAATTTAGTCATGGCTGCCACCTAATGCCATTTTTCTGCCTTCTCCCCGTAACCCTTGACACTCGTTCTAAACAAGAATCAAGAAATATATACAGATGGTAGTCAGACAGGGCAGATTTCAAGCAGAAATTCATTTTCCTAATCTCATGGCATGATGTGGCTGCAGACGCAGCTACTTGCCGTTCGACAAGGCAGCTGTTTCCTCCCACACTCCAAAGGCGTACAGGTTTATATGTTAATTGACTTTGGTAAAAATTGTAACTTGTCCCTAGCGTGTAGGACAGTGTTAGTGTGCGGGGATCGCTGGTCAGTGCGGACTCGGCAGGCCAAAGGGTCAGTTTCTGTGCTGTATCTCTAAACGAAACAAATCTGAATTCACAAAACATCTGGCTAAATTCTGCAAATTGAATTTAAAATCTGCAATTACTGTAATTTGCTAGGCAGCCAGTTTTCACACATCATGATTCCATAAGCAGGAATGAGATAACACACCAATTACATTTTTGTCGCGTTGGTCCAGGGATAAAGGATTAGAAACTAGAGAACTCACTGCTTTCGACATTACAAAGTATCTAGGAATCTGACAGGGATTTAGATTGAAAGAAGAAATCAAGTTCAAACTAACAAGACCTTTGCAAATGTTTGCAAAATACTCTTATCACACAAAATTGTAAGAATTGTAAGATGTAGATGGCACAGTAAAATATACAAAAAAGGATTTGGATCAGCAACATAGCCAGACAAACTCAGCAAAATTTGTTTATTACTGGCCAATGTAAAGATATCACATAAATAGTACAATCTATGAGTTCCAATGGAAGGAGCATATAATTAAACTTTAACTCTTTCTTCCCCACTGATATTGTCTGACTTGATGAGTTCTTAGTTTTTCTTTGTACAGTAAATGAATAGGACTGCATTAGGAGCTGACAATATTGGATTTACCAATACTGACTAGTGGGGTGCCGCAAGGCTCAGTGCAGGGCCCCCATTTATTTACATATATTAACGATTTAGACGAGGAAATTAAATCTGATATCTCCAAGTTTGACAATAGACAATATACAATAGGTGCAGGAGTAGGCCATTTAGCCCTTCGAGCCAGCACCGCCATTCAATGTGATCATGGCTGATCATCACCAATCAGTAACCCGTTCCTGCCTTCTCCCCATATCCCCTGACTCCGTTATTTTTAAGAGCCCTATCTAGCTCTTTCTTGAAAGCATCCAGAGAACCTGCCTCCACCGCCCTCTGAAGCAGAGAATTCCAGACTCACCACTCTCTGTGAGAAATAGTGTTTCCACGTCCCCGTTCTAAATGGCTTACTCCTTATTCTTAAACTGTGGCCCCTGGTTCAGGACTCCCCGAACATCGGGAACATGTTTCCTGCCTCTAGTGTGTCCAAGCCCTTAACAATCTTATATGTTTCAATGCGATACCCTCTCATCCTTCTAAATTCCAGAGTGTACAAGCACAGCTGCTCCATTCTCTCAGCATATGACAGTCCCGCCATCCCGGGAATTAACCTTGTAAACCTACGCTGCATTCCCACAATAGCAAGAATGTCCTTCCTCAAATTAGGGGACCAAAACTGCATACAATACTCCAGGTGTGGTCTCACTAGGGCTCTGTATAACTGCAGAAGGACCTCTTTGCTCCTATATTCGATTCCTCTTGTTATAAAGGCCAACATGCCATTCGCTTTCTTCACTACCTGCTGTACCTGCATGCTTACTTTCATAGACTGATGTACAAGGACCTCCAGATCCTGTTGCACTTCCCCTTTTCACAATTTGACGCCATTTAGATAGTAATCTGCCTTCCTGTTTTTGCTACCAAAGTGGATAACCTCACATTTATCCGCATTAAGCTTCATCTGCCATGCATCTGCCCACTCCCCCAACCTGTCCAAGTCACCCTGCATTCTCATAGCATCCTCCTCACAGTTCACAGTAGAATAGCCGACTCCTGCACCTATTTTCTAGGTTTTGATGTTTCTAAATCATTCCGTTCTCATTGTCACCAAGACTGCTGCTCTCAAGATACTGGTCGCGGACCTCTGTTAAGGAAGGGCTAAGAGTCTCCCAAGTAGTGTGGTGAACTTCTCATGTACTGGAAGCTGTTCATTCCTATTCCTAAATGCAAGACTAGAAAATGTCAAAGAGCTCCACCTACTGATGTTTCAATGTATTTGTGATATTCAGGTTAACCCAAGGGTAAAGTGATTTTCCCTTCCACTGAACTGTTTATAACGCAAAAAGTTTGCAAGCTGACAGTAACAGAGAGGGAATGAGAGAGAGACAGACAGAGGGGGAGAGAAACAGGGGGGGGGGAGAGAGGGGGGGAGAGAGGGGGGGGAGAGAGGGGGGGGGAGAGAGGGGGGGGGAGAGAGGGGGGGGAGAGAGGGGGGGAGAGAGTGGAGGGGAAGAGAGAGGGGGTGAGAGAGAGGGGGGGGGAGAGAGAGAGGGGGGGGAGAGAGGGAGGGGGGAGAGAGAGGGGGGGAGAGGAGCAGGGGGGGAGAGAGGGGCGGGGGAGAAGAGAGGGGGGGGAGAGGGGGGGGAGAGAGGGGGGGGAAGGAGCGGGGGGGGGAAAGAGAGGGGGGGGGAAGAGAGTGGGGGGGGGAAAGAGAGGGGGGGAGCCCAAGAAGAGGAGGGGAGGGGGGGAGAAGAGAGGGGGGGGAAGAGAGGGGGGGGAAGAGAGAGGGGGGGGAAGAGAGGGGGGTGAAGAGAGAGGGGGGGAAGAGAGGGGGGGGGAAGAGAGGGGGGGGAAGAGAGGGGGGGGGGAGCGGGGGGGGGAGAGAGGGGGGAGAGACGGGGGGGAAGAAGGAGGGGGGAAGAGAGGGGGGGGAAGGTGAGGGGGGAAGAGAGAGGGGGGAGAGGAAGGGGGGGGAAGAGAGACGGGGGCGGGAAGAGAGAAGGGGAGAGGGACGGGTGAGAAGGACGGGGGGGAGACGAGACGGGGGGGGGGGAGGAGAGAGACGGGGAGAGGGACGGGGAGAAGGACGGGGGGGGAAGAGAGACGGGGGGGGGGAGAGAGAGACGGGGGGGGGAAGAGAGACGGGGGGGGAAGAGAGACGGGGGGGGAGAATGAAGGGGGGGAGAGTGACGGGGGGAGAGTGACGGGGGGAGAGTGACGGGGGAGAGTGACGGGGGGGACGTGGGGGGGGAGAGGGACGGGGGGGAGAGGGACGGGGGGGATAGGGAGAGGGACGGGGAGAGAGACGGGGGGGAGAGAGACGGGGGGGAGAAAGACGGTGGGGGGGTGGAAGTGGGAGAGGGACAGACAGAGACAGACAGAGAATTAGTGGGGAGCACCACTAAATTTGTAATTAGAAGTGCTGTGGGGGGGGGGGGGGAAGGATTTTATTAAAAATGCGTACATAAAAACGACAAAATTTAATGAGGAGTGGATTTACGAATGTAAAAGTGAAATGGCAAAAATCTCGGAGTTTTTGCGTGTGGTTTTGTCGGACCAGCGAATCAAAGGCCAAAAATTTAATCTGACATACACCCACAAACAGACACAGACACAGACACAGACACAGACACAGACACAGACACAGACACAGACACAGACACAGACACAGACACAGACACACACACACACACACACACACACACACACACACACACAGTTTTAAAAGTATATAGATTATATGCAGATGACGTATTATTTAACTTCAGAGTCACGTGAGTGACTACGTGAAGAGCCCGCTCAGCACGCATGCGCGGCATTGCGTTCAGCAGTGCAACAGCGGCCGCAGCGGGAGTCAGGCGCTCCCGCTGCAGTTTAAAAGACGGACCGTCAGGTAAGTTACTCTGAGGTCGGCTTTTCTTTTGCAAGGAGAGCCTTCTGATTTTTTCAGACATAAGTTCGATCAAGTTCGATCAAGAAAAGGCTCTCGAAGAAATCTGTCCCCCGCTCGACTCCAACGGAGGAGCGTTCCATCTGTGGGGGGCAGCAGGCGGTAGGACCGCTTACCCGGCGCTCCGCCATCCCCGACACCGGGCCGAGCCCAGTCCCGCTAGCGCCTGAGCAGCGGACTGGTTGTAAAGCCACCAGGAAGAGCATCGGCCGGTGGTTTCCGACTCGTCTCACCACCCGTTCGGGGGAGAGACAGCCGCCTGAGCCGCACGGAGCGGCTCCTGGAGCAGGTGCTCCAGCGAGACTCGCTGCGTGAGGCGCAGTCTCGCAGGGGGAGTTCAGGCACTCCCTCCACAGTGCCTTGTGCACTGGCCATCGCTTCCTCCTCACCCGAGGGCAGCTTAGGCGACCAGGACTGGGCTGGTCAGGAAGAGGGGATGCTGGCTGAAGAAGTCGGGAGTATGCAAGGGGTGCAGGACCAGGAAGTGCTGCTGGGTGTGGTGGACCGCTACGTGGCAGCCCCACGTGCAGGAAGGCCATTAGAGCCTAAACTAGCGGCCAGCATTAACCACCTCTCCAACAGGCCCCTACAGGAGCAGGTGGTTAATGAGGCCTTAGAATTGTACACAGCTCCAGAAAATTGTGAATCTCTCAAAGTGCCGGCTGTCAACAGCCAAATCTGGGGGCACGTCGGGACAAATATTCGGAACCAGGAGCTGAAACTGCAGCAGATCCTCAGGCTCCTGACGTCAGCCATCAGATCATTTGCTCGTTCTGTGGACAATACGGAGATGACCACAAACCACCAGGACACTCTCGCGCTGTTGTGCAACACACAGTTCGAGATAAATAACCTCCGTAAAGAAATTATAAGACCTGCCCTAAATCCAAAATTCGCGGGTTTGTGCAAAACCCCAGCCACTGAGCCAGACACACTGCTCTTTGGCAAAGACCTCACGAAAAAAGTAAAGGATATGGAAGAGGCCTCTAAAACTTTCGGTCTCATGAGGGCAGGCCCCGGGACGAGCAAACCCAAAACAACAATACCCAAGCGGCAGCACCCCATCGCGTCCACCAGTCGACGTCTACCCTATGGGACTGGTGAAAGCTCGGGGTCCGCATATCACCACCTGAAGTCTTTTTTAGACCAAGGCCCAGAGCGGACCCCATGGAAAATGCGCCACTCCCAAACATCACCGCCACGTCAGACAACGCGCAAGACTCGCTGGTCTGGGAAGAGACAGAACACCCATAACCATGGAGGTAGGTGGGTCTGGTTCCAACCAGCATATAGAAAGTAGGGGCGCAATACTAACAGGGGGGAGATTACACCTGTTTAAGGAAGCATGGGAGTCTATCACGAATGACAAGTATATACTCAATAGCATTATTGGATACAAAATACAATTTATACTGTATACTGGGAGTGGCGGCGCCTAACGGCAGCGGCTCGACTACAGTCGTCTGTCTTTTCTTTTCTTTTTTGTCTTGTTAAATGTATGTCTTTGAGTCAGTTTTTATTATTTTTTTTAGCTGTGTATATGTGGGGGGTGGTGGAGGGGGCTGTTGGTGAAACCGTTAATCTCTTCCCTGTGCGGGGACCCGACTATTCCCTGTCGGGTCTCGGATGTCGTTGGGCCTAACATCGTGGAGCTGGCGGTGACCTCCGGCCGGGACTAACCCGAGGGCTCCAGTTGCAGAGCCTGCGGAACTGACATCGCGGAGCTGGCCAACTTCGGAGCGGGAAGAGCTGTGGTGGCGTGCGGCTGCGACCCAACTTTTGGAGTTCGGAGGCACCGGCCACAGGTACGGTGGACGGGAACATCGGAAGCTCCAAGTCTCTGGTGGGAGACCGCTTTTCCGAGCTCCGCAACGGCGACTTCTCCCGTGGAATCGGGGCCTAACATCGCCCGGCGTGGCTTAAACGGCCTCAGGACTTACCATCGCCCGCCGGGGGCTTTAACATCGGAGCCCCAGTTCGCCTCGACACTGCAGTTGGACTGCTGGACCACGGGAGAAGGAACAAAGGGAAGAGATAAAGACTTTGCCTTCCATCACAGTGAGGAGATGTTGGAGACTCACTGTGATGGATGTTTATGTAAAAAACTGTAGAAATGGAATTTTGTTCAAACCCAGGTTTGAATGACAATAAATAGCATTCTATTCTATTCTATTCTATTCTACTAGAAAAATTGCCACCAGTTCAACATTCACCCCAGTGGGTCTTTTCCCTCTCAGTTAAAGAGAAACGAGAGGGACAAGCTGAACTGGTGAGACTAATCACTAAGGGTATCATTGAAAAAACAAAACATGAACCCTTGGAATTTGTGTCAAATATATTCACTAAAACTAAAAAAGATGGTGGGTGTCGCATCATCATTGACTTAACTTCACTAAATATGTTTGTTAAGTATGTACATTTGAAAATGGAAACGTTTGTTACTGCCAAACAACTGATTTCCAAAGGACACTTCATGGCAAGCATTGACCTCAAAGATGCTTACTATTCAGTACCCATTCACAAGGATCATCGCAGATACCTGAAATTTACCTGGATGGGGCAGCAATGGCAGTTTAAAGCATTACCCAATAGTTTAACATCAGCCCCAAGATTATTCACCAAGATACTAAAACCAGCCCTGGCAATATTAAGAAGACAAAAACATATCGTCATGGCATATCTTGATGATATTTTAATAGTAGGCAAGACCATGGAATTGGCTATATCAGCTGTGTCAGCTACCAAACAGTTGTTCGAAACCTTGGGATTTGCCTTACATCCAGATAAATCTAAGTTGAAGCCATCCACAACCATGGACTACTTGGGCTTCACAATTAACTCAGCCCACATGTCTGTAACTTTGCCAAAAGACAAAACAACTGAATTGGCACAATCATGCAACAATTTAATGGTCAACGAGCGACCAACTATTCGACAAGTAGCAAGAGTAATTGGGGAAATGGTAGCAGCATTTCCGGCTACACAATTTGGACCTTTGCACTATCAAAACTTACAACGAGCAAAGGTACAGGCACTAAACCGACATGCAGGTCATTATGATCGTATCATGAAATTACCCACTGAAGCAATATCAGAACTACAGTAGTGGGCAGAAAACGTTTGGCATAGTTTCAGCCCTATCATCATCATTAACCCTACTTTAGTTAACTAAACAGATGCCAGTGCTCAAGGCTGGGGAGCGACTAACTCCATATCCAGCATAGGTGGTAGATGGACTAACCTAGAGTCATCATTACTACTTACACTGGGCATTAACTATCTAGAGATGGTAGGTGCCTTTTATGGTTTAAAAGCATATGCATCCAATATGCATCACTTGCATGTACGGTTACAAATAGACAATACTACGGTGGTGGCCTACATTAACCACATGGGCGGCATAAAATCGATATCATGCGACAAATTGGTCAACACAACTTGGCAATGGTGTGTCGAAAGACATTTGGCTATCAGCAACTTACCTGCCAGGTAAGCTAAATACAGTGGCAGACACCAGGTCATGCAAATTTAATGACAACACCGAATGGATGTTAAACCCCAAAGTGTTTGCAAAGATTATTAAGCAATATGGCACGTCAGATATCGACTTATTTGTATCAAGGCTAAATCACCAGGTACCTATGTATGTCGCTTGGGAACCAGATCCTGAGGCAGCAGCGGTAGATGCGTTCGCGCTGGATTGGGGAAATTTCTTCTTCTATGCATTTCCTCCCTTCTGCCTCATCAGCCGGGTACTACGCAAAATACAAATGGACTCTGCTTCAGGTATTTTGATAGTACCCGACTGGCCTACACAGCCATGGTTCCCATTACTCCACGACATCCCTCCGAACATCCACAAGAAAACAGTACTTGTCCAGCATCAAAAAGTGGGAGAAGTACTGCTTGGATACAGGGGCCACCTACTCAACCGCTACAGTTACCAACATACTGGAATTCCTGGCGAACCTTCACCACGATGAAGGACTCAGCTACAGTGCCATCAACACAGCTAGAAGTGCCCTGTCTGTCTATTTAAAACAAGCACCAGGACAACAGGCCATGGGGTCCCACCAGCTGGTGGTCAAACTAATGAAGGGTATTTACAACTCTAACCCCCCTAGACCAAGGTACACCCATATATGGGATGTCAGTGTGGTCCTGACATACCTCAGGGGATGGCCACCAGCCAGATCCCTCAACCTGGAACAATCTACGCTCAAAACACTCATGTTGATGGCACTTGTATCTGCAGAGGGTCCAGTCACTACACCTATTGCGACTGGACAACATGATCACAGCTCCAGACCAGATCTCTGTCATTATCCAGGGACTGATCAAACAGAGCAGACCAGGAACACCTAATCCAGTCGTGGAATTCCGGGCTTACCCGCCAGAAACACGGTTATGTGCCATGACCCACCTACTGTCCTACATAGACACAACCAAAAATATTCGAGGGAGTGAAAAAGCCTTATGGGTCAGTCATAAAAAACCGTATGGTCGGGTGACGAGCCAAACCATTTCGAGATGGCTAAAGCAGGTGCTAAAAGCTGCTGGGATAAACACTAACAGGTACAAATCTCACTCCACCAGGGCAGCATCCACGTCGACGGGCAAAAGAATGGACGTGCCTATAGACCACATCCTGGCTACAGCAGGATGGTCGGGGGAAAGAACGTTCAGAACTTTTAATAATAAGCCGTTGGCAAAACCTGCTTTATTTGCAGAAAAAAATTTACAGACTGCAAATATTTAATTTAAGCCCAGGGGAGCAATTTAATTTCTTTGTTGTTATTGTTAAAAAATACCGTTGTGTTTTTCTACAAACAGATTCATTGGTTGATTACGATAACACACTTCCTCCATCAAGGACTTCGGCAGTGAGTGAAGTAATAACTGTTACATGGTTTGAAATCAGAGCTTTAAAATCTTCACATAGTCACTCACGTGACTCCGAAGTAAAATAGTAAGATTAAACGAGAACTTACCAGTTTGAAGTTTGATCTGTATTTTATGAGGTGTTGCGATGAGGGATTACGTGCCCTCCGCTCCCACCCTCAATAATATGGGTCAAACTGATAACTGATGTCTCCTTTTCTTTACTATGTTTATTTCAATAACTGTGTCTATCTGTGATTCCACACGGCTGCTTTGAAGTATGCCGCGCATGCGTGCTGAGCGGGCTCTTCACGTAATCCCTCATCGTAACACCTCATAAAATACAGATCAAACTTCAAACTGGTAAGTTCTCGTTTAATCTTACTATTATACATTACAAAATCTCGTTAGTATACCAAATATATTAAATCTAATAGAGGAGTTCGGTTCTTTCTCAGGATATAGAATAAACTGGAATAAAAGTGAAATTATGGCGATAAAACCCCAAGAGTCGACACACCTTTTAAAATTTCCTTTTAGAACTGCTACAGAAAAATTTAAATACCTGGGTATTCAAGTAACCAGAAAATATAATTCTTTATTCAATGCAAACTTCCTGCCTTTAGTTACTAAATTAAACGCTCTGATTCAGTTCTGGAAAACACTTCCGATGTCTCTAATAGGCAGAATAAATGCCATAAAAATGATTTTTCTCCCACAAATTCTCTATTTATTTCAATCAACATATCTACCTAAAAATTTTTTTTTTAAAACTTGATTCCCAGATTACAAATTTTATTTGGGATTATAAATCACACAGAATTCATAGACAACATTTATGTAAACCCAAAGAAATCGGTGGATTGGCGCTTCCCAATTTCTTCTACTATTATTGGGCAGTGAATATTAAAAATGTAATTCACTGGCTGGACAATTCATGACAACAGGTAAATTGGTTAGTAATGGAGAGAGATGATTGCTCGTCTTTTAACATAGGCGCGATCCTTCTCTCCCCAATAAATTTGAAGAATACAGTATACAAGAAAAACCCGATTATTCATAGCACTTTACGAATTTGGAGACAAGTAAAATTTACTCTTATACTAAGAAATCTATCTCTTCTTTCTCCAATAGCTAATAATCCGTCATTCAAACCATCTATTATAGATAAAACGTTTATTCATTGGGAAAGACTAGGAATTAAAAAGGTTGGAGATTTGTACGAAATGGGAAACCTTTTATCATTTCAGAAATTACAATTAAAATACAGTCTGAAAGGTAACCAATATTTTAGATATCTTCAAATTCGAGTTTATTTGAAAAATATACCCACGAATACCAAACTCTGTTGCCAGATATATTAGATGAAGGTATAAATAGAAACGCAGTCAAATAATTTAATATCATACTTGTACAATATCATTCTAAATATAGAAATTCCATCGTCAGATGTAATTAGAAGAGAGTGGAAACAGGAATTAAGCTTAAATATTTCCAAAGACAGATGGGAAAAATATATTTTATATGTACATAATTGTTCGATTAATGTAAGACATATTCTAATCCAATTTAAAATACTACACAGATTATATTACTCAAAAACGAAACTGAACAAAATTTTCCCAAATGTATCTCCCATCTGCGATAAATGTTTATCTCAAGAAGCAACTATAACACACTCCTTCGCCTCTTGCATAAAACTCCATAAATTTTGGAAAGAAATCATTGAAATCTTCTCAAAATTATTAAAAACAAAACTGGACCCCCACACAGAATTTATTATTTTTGGAACAACAGGAGCCTGCTCTGAGCTATCAATATTTCAAAGACGTTTCCTCAATTACGGCCTGATAATGGCAAAAAAAACTTATACGTAGGAAAAACGCATCCACCCCAACTCTTAAAATGTGGATCACAAGCATGTCTGAGACGCTACATCTTGAAGATATGAGACTCATCTTAGCAGGAAAATCAGAGCAATTTTTAAAGATATGGTCTCCTTTCCTTGATTCATTACAAGTATAGTATGGCGCAGCGCAACACAACTTCGGAATTAAACCAATTTACGGACGGTATGCGGATGGTTGTGGTGAGAATGAAGCAGGTATATCAACACGTAATGGTCCCTTTTTTTTTCCCTTTATTATTTTTTGTTTTTGTCTTCTTATTCTTCTATAGGCTTTTACTTATTCACTCCTGGACTACACTATTGGTGGTCTAGAGGTTTACACATTCACTATTTCTTTCACTTTCTCTCTTTCTCGCTCTTTCTCTCTTGTTCTACTTTTTTGTTACATTTAAAATGGAAGATGTACATTAAATGTATTTTGTCATATGACGCGGTTTATACTACTGTACACTGCTTCTAATAAAAATATTAATTAAAAAAAAATAATAAATGGATAATTAGGGGAGAGCACCAGTAAATGGGTAATTAGGGGAGAGCACCACTAAATGAGTAATTAGGGGAGAGCACCACTAAATGGGTAATTAGGGGAGAGCACCACTAAATGGGTAATTAGGGAAGAGTAGGGAACCAATGAGAGATAGCTGAATGGAAAGAATATTGAATTGGCTTCATGGAAGGATGATGGTGATGGTGGAAAGTTGCTTCGGACTGGTCTGTGACTAGTGGTGTGCTTCAGCGTTCGGTGTTGGGCCTGTTACTATTTGTCATCTATATCAATGATTAGGATGAGAATGTACGCGGCAAGTTGGAAGATGATACAAAAGTGGGTGGTTTTGGAGATAGTGAAGATGGTTGTGACAAAATGCAGCAGGATCTTGATCAGTTGACCGGGTGGACTGAGGAATGGTTGATGGAATTTAATACAGAGAAATATGATGTATTGCATTTTGGGAAGTCTAACATGGGCAGGACCTACACAGTGAATGGTGGGGATCTGGGGAGGTTGTAGAGCAGAGGGATCTAGGAGTGCAGGTACATAGTTCCTTGAAGGTCGAGTCATAGGTAGATAGGGTGGTCAAAAAGACTTTTGCCACATTATTGAGAACTTATTGAGAATTATTGTTGGGAGGTTATGTTGCAGTTATATAAAACGTTGGTGATGCCACATTTAGAGTAATGTGTTCCGTTCTGGGCATCATGTTATAGGGACTAATTGTCAAGCTGGAAAGGGTACAGAGAAGGTTTACAAGGATGTTGCCAGGACTTGAGGGTCTGAACTATATGGAGAGGTTGACTAGGCTTGGACTATATCTTGGAGGATGAGGAATAGATCAAGTAGATGCACAATTTCTTGTTCATAGAGGAATCAAAAACCAGATGACATAGGTTTAAGGTGAAGGGGAAAAGATTTAATAGGATTCTGAAGGGACTATCGCAACCTTTAAGAAACATTTAGCAAGTACATGGATAGGACATGGATGACCGTATGACCATGACTCTAAATGGGTAGTTAGGGGAGAGCACCTGTAAATGGGGAACTAGGGGAAGGCACCAGTAAATGGGAAATTAGGGGAGGGTACAGAGCTCGTTAGCTAGATAAGCAGGTCAGTGGATAAGGGGATAGCTGGAAAGCTAAATAGCCATAAGTAGATTGATATATAGCGAGATAGCCAGCTAGATAGCTCGAGATCTAGATAAATAGCCAGCGAGCTGGATAGCAAGAAGGGCCTCGACCCACTAGCTGGCTAGTTAGTTGGATTGCTAGACAGCTAGAGTGCTAGGTAAAAAGCTAGCTGGATAGCAGGATTTCTCAGCATTACATCCCTGTTTTTGTATACAAGACCTCGTGAAATGATAGTATTGAGTTTGCCTTCTTTATTACCAATTCGATTTGCAAATTAACTTTTTGGGAACCCTTTGCACCTCTGATTTCTGGATTCTCTCCCCATTTAGAAAATCATTTACGCCTTTATTCCAACTACTAAAATGCATGACTCCACATTTTGCTACACTATATTCCATCTGCCATTTCTCTGACCACTCTCCAAACCTATCCAAGCCCTTCTGCAGAGTCCCTGCCCCTAAACTATCTGCCCCTCAGCACTTGGCCACAACGTGAACAGCACCGATCCCTGAAGAACTCCGCTAGTCACTGGCAGCCAACCAGACAAAATAACCTTTATTGCCACTCTTTGCCTTCTGCCATCCAGCCAACCCGATATCCATGCTAGTAACTGCCATTTCATACCATGGGCTCCAATCTTCCTTAGCAGCCTCTCGTGTGGCACCTTATCAAAGGTTTTTTGAATATTTAGGTAAACAACATCTACTGACTCTCCTGCTATTTACTTCTTCAAAGAATTCCAGCAGATTTGCCAGGCAAGATCTCTCCTTCGCAAAACCATGCTGTCTTCGGTCTATTTTATCGTGAACCTCTAAGTACTCCGTAACCTCATCCTTTATAAAGGACTCCAAAATGTTATCGACCACCGAAGTCAGACTAACCGGCCTATAGTTTCCATTAATTTGGTATTCTCCTCCCCTCACACCGGTCCTAATTTTACCTGACTTTACTCTTTTATCCCTTCTTAAACTTACCGTCCCATTAATTCCAGAGACTGTGTAACTTTTCCTGCACTTTCATTCCCTTATAACTCCACCCTTATATTTCTGACTTGTTGACCCCCACTCCCCCACTATTTAGTTTAAAGTTCTATCCACAGCCCTGCTTATACGGTTTGCCAAGAGTCTGGTCCCAGTTGGGTTCAAGTGGAGTCCGTCCCATCGGAACAGTTACCTCCTTCTCCAATACTGCTGCCGATGTCCCACAAATTCAAACTCACTACTTCCACACCAGTCTTTGAGCCACGTTCAACTCTCTAGTCATCTCAGGTAGTCATTGCTACCTGAGCCAATTTGCACATGGCTCAGGTAGCAATGCAGAGATAATTACCTTCTTGGTTCTGCTTTTCAATTAGATACCTAGCTGTTCAAATTCCTTTCGCACAAGTTCACAAGTTATAGGAGTAGAATTAGGCCATTCGGCCCATCGAGTCTACTCCACCATTCAATCATGGCTGATCTTTGCTTCCTAATCCAATTTTCCTGCTTTCTCCTTGATACCCTTCCTAATCAAGAATTTGTGTGTCTCTGCCTTTAAATTATCCACTAACGTAGCCTCCACAACCCGCTGGGGCAATGAGTTCCACAGATTAACTTCCCTCTGACTAAAAAAGTTCTTCCTCTGGTCCTAGACTCCCACCAGTGGAAACATCCTTTCCACATCCACTCTCTCTATGCTTTTCACTATTCTATAACTTTCAATGAGGTCCTCCCTCAACCTTTTAAACCAGTGGTCGGCAACATATGTCCCCTGGGCCGAATGCGGCCCGTAACCCGAAATCATACGGCCGGCAGGTGTATTTTTTTTTCTCCCCGTAATTACCTGGCCCACAGACTTCAGTCAACTCTGGTACCTCCCGAGGCCGCAGCGCCCAGGCGCGGTGACGCGAGACGTAGGAGGCCTGCACAGGCGGCCACCATGCCAGAGCTGCCGAGCAGGGCCGAGCACGGAGCTCTGGCTGTACAGCATCCTGCGCAAAGCCGGCGGCACGGCCGCGCACCTTCTGTGTGTGGGCTTCACTGTCGGGATCGGGGTTGTCAATAAGCCGGGGATGAGTGAGTGTGAGTATTTGAGCCACTGCCTTCAGGACAGAGCCAACGCAATGGTCCGTAGTTGCGCCATGTTCGTGAGCGCCCGTAACTAGGGGCCAGTGCTCCGGGTAGCGTCCTCGAAGGGGCGGGATCCACGTGTACACGTGATAGATGTGGCCCGCCATCTGCTCACAGACATGCATCCTGGCCCCTATGAACCAGGTTGCCGACCCCCGTTCTAAACACTAGCAGGTAGAGGCCCTGTGCTGTCAAAAGCTAACCCACTCATTCCTGGATTCATTCTTGTAAACCTCCTCTGGACCCTCTCCAGAGCCAGCATATTCTTCCTCAGAGATGGGGCCCCAAACTTGCTCACAGTAAATTCAGTCCCAGTAACAGAATCTCTTTCCTGGTTCTACCTATATCATTGGTACCCACATGGACCACGACAACCAGATCTTTTCCCTCCCACTCCAAGTTTCTCTGCAGGTCAGATGAGATGTCCCAAACCCAGGCACCGGGCAGGCAACACAGCCTTCGGGACTCTCGATCGAGAGCAATGTCAATGGATCTAACTATACGATCCACAATGACAATTATGTTTTTCTTTCCTGTTCCCTCTCGAATGGCCCACTGATACACGGTGCCCTGGTCAAGTTGCTCATCCTTCCTTTAGTCTTCTAACTGTACTACTGCCTGCCTCTCTGGCAGTCACACCATCTACGCCACCACGGGCCATGTTGGAAGCAGTTACTCCAGCAGGGGTAACTGCCTCCAGAAACAAAGCGTTCAGGTAATTCTCCCCGTCTCTGATGTGCCTCAGCGTTTGAAGTTCAGACTCCAGGCGGTCCACTTTTAGTCTTAGTTTTTCAATTAACCAGGTCACCAGGATTCACCAAGGGGGTCCACCAGCTCCCACATCATGCAGCTGCAGCGCATTGCGTGGTCCTGCATGTCTCCTTTCCGTATCTACCAAATCTTCGGAAACTTCCTACTTGCAGTTCCTTTGGAACTGACTGGTCCACTCCTCTCTCCTCAGCCCTACTCTCCGAAGTCTCTTGATCCAAAGCCTCAAGATGCACTTTTCCTCCATATGGCCGCTCCCAACCAGTCACTCCGCTAGTCTGGCTTCCTTTTTATTTGCTGCAAACTATCTCCAGCTAAGACAATCGGACGCCTGCTTCACTCTAATGTCCCGCCTCCACCATTAGCTCTCTGATACTGCAACTCTAACTTCTTCCCGCCATTTTTTAAAATCCTTTGTCTTTTAAAGAGCAGATTTTTAAGAGCCTGTCCCACTTGGCTGTCATTTACGCGACAGGCCTGTAGTGATCACCCGTCATCATGCGCCTTCAAATATTTTATCTGCTCTGCAAGTAGAATTAGTCAGTGTATTGACATCATTTGTTAAGTGAAAGATTGATAAAATTATTGTTTGCTGGAAAAATTCATTTACTTTCAAACTTTCTGCAATACTCCCAACAAACACAACATTGTATTTCATTATAGCAGTTTGAGGGTTTGAACCCAGCTTAAGAATTAGTTTGCACATTTTTTTTTAAATGGTGTTAGTAAAATTGTTGGGGGTTATTTTTTTTAAAAAAACGAATTTGGTGGTGGTTCTTTTAGGATATAAAATCTGCAATCCTTACCTGGATGTTAACTTTTGAAACATCTTTTACTAAGGATGTTTCAAAAAAACTTATTAGGGTGTTTCTCTGAAGGCATTAATCTGAAAGCATTGATGCTTACGGCGTAATTATTTTCTCATTGTGGCCGACTTCATATGGGCTGCTGGCGGCGGCGCATGGTTACGCACGGTGACGTAATCATGCGTCACCACGCACTACACGAACGAGGTCAGGATGTCAGCGTGCGACCGCAGTACGTCCGCGTGTGTAAGCGATACGCCTGGAGCGCGCAAGTCCATACTCCTCCACGCCTCTCCATGCGCCCGTCCCGCGCTACCCACACGCTACCCCTGCGTCACAACGCGACGATCAAATTTTTGGAGGTCGCGTAAATGACGGCCAAGTGGGACAGGCCCTTAACTGGTAGCAACATTCCTCTTCTCCCTCTGACTTCAGTTTTGCAGCAGAAACAACACCAACAAATATCTGGCTTCCCATTTCTTTACTGCAAACTATCTCCAGTGACAGAGAGATGGCGTCTGACAGTGAGAGAGATGATCTGACAGTGAGAGCCAGAGATAAAGAGATGGCACGTCAGTGAGTAACAAATTTTGCACCATCCAAATTAAGGTGAACTCCAACCAGTGGAAGAGAGACAGAGAGAGAGAGAGAGAGCGAGAGCGAGAGAGAGAGAGAGAGAGAGAGAGAGAGAAATAGAGGCAGATGGGAGAGCATCGGTGGGAGAACATATACACTCCATGCAGACAGCACCTGCAGACAGGACCAAACCTAGGTCCCTGGCGCTGTAAGACAGCAACACTATGGCTGCATCACTGTGCTGCCCTAGAGATGGATTGGTGGACACAGGGGAGGGAGGGAGATGAAGTGCGTCAGTGCCAGAGGTCTAAATTCACCACAAAGGAGATTTACAAGCAGTGCCTGCCTACCAGGACATTTGTAAATACATTACCATGGGGATACCGATCTCATTGGTGTTGATGTACATGTCGGGGCAGATGACAGACCGGGCAGCGTAATCCACACGTTTCCCCATCATGTGCTTGCGGAAGAGCCCATCCTTCTTTTCCAAGATCTGTATTTATGAAAAGTGTGATGATTATTGGAGACACTAAATCTCATATCATGCTTTTCCACCAACACAAAGATGTTGAAAGATCAAATTCCCCAGTACACTTGTCCATTATGAAGGAGAAGCAATGCAAAACACAGCCAACACTATCAGAAAATGGGAAAAGTACCTGGCTTGAATCTGAATCTAGTTTTATTCGGCACTAACACATCAAATGCTGGTTATAATTCTGGTGCCGATTCTCCTCGGCCAAATCAGAATCATTTTGTCATGGAACAATGCCATTCAAATCACATAGACACCCCCAAATCGAGCTTGCTGCCTCCAGCTGCAACCTCTGGTATTGCAAGGCAGAATCCCAAGATGTACATTTAACCATTGTAGAAAAATTCCTTACCGCAGAAAACGGTATGAACATTTGGGCAGCATACAAGCCAACGGTATGAGTCACTTGAGCAGCGTACTTTGGCGGCACAGTGGTAGAGTTGCTGCCTTACAGCGCCAGACACTTGGGTTCCATTCTAACTATGGGTGCTGTCTGTAGTTTGTACGTTCTGCATGTGGGTTTTCTCCGGATGCTCTCGGTTCCTCCCACATCCCAAAGACGTACAGATTTGCAGGTGAACTGGCTTCTGTGAAATTGTTCCTAGTGTGCGGGATAGAACTAGTGTGCGGGCAGCTCTGGTGGGCATGGTCTTGATGGGCGGAAGGACCTGTTCTATGCCGTATCTCTAACGTTGAGTCCACTGTTACCGTGGCAACATAGCTACTGTTGGGCTGCAGATCTATATTTCTGCAGCTATTCAGTAACATTCAGAATGGAAATACAAAACAAAGAAAAACAGAGGCAAAGTCAGCACCTAAGATTAGCAGCAATCATGACAAGGGATCCATCCCCAGTGTGTGTAGGATAGTGTTGGTGTGCAGGGATAGCTGGTCAGCACAGATTCGGTGGACCGAATGGCCTGTTCTGTATTGCATCTCGAAACTAAACTAATCTAATTAAATGAATAAACAACAAAACAGAATGGAACTAATAAGATTTAAACCTCTGGCTTACCTGCCGAATACCAGGAAACTTGTCAGTAATCAGCTTATCCATCTCACTGTCAAAAACAATGTTTACGTGGCTTTGGAGGAATATCCAGGCACTGTATAGTTTGTCCGTCAGTGTCTGTCCCGAAATACCAGCCAAGAAGGCAAGGTCCATCTTAGACTGAGTGTCCTCTTCCTGAAAGTTCAAAAGCACAACAGTTACAGTGAAATCTGCATTATTTCTGCTGGGAATACATCCTTCTCTGCCATTTTCAGTCTTCCCTTACCCTAACAGTATGGCCATATCATGCCACTTGAATGCCCAGGAGTGAAGAGGACTGTAAAAAGTGGTCAACACTGCCCAGTCCATCATGGGTTCTGACCTCTCCACCATCGAAGGAATATACAGGAGTCGCTGCCTCAAAAGGCAAACAGCATCATCAGAGACTCACCACCCTTGCCACACACTCATTTCACCCCTACCATGGGGAAGTACGTACAGGAGCCTGAAAACTGTAACGTACAGCTTCTTCCCTACACCCATCAAGCTATTAAATACGATAGCCTCCAATAAACTCTGAATTAGAGTTCGGAGCATTGGTTTTGTTTTTTGGCACTATTATTGTTTGTTTTGTTTAGATTTACATGTGTGTATGAGCAAATGTAGACAGACACACATATATATGTGTGTATATGGATGTATACGTGTATATATATACACACACACACTGAACTTTTTGTTCTTCATTTATTATATTGTTTACAGTGTACTATGTTTACATGTGTAGTATAGAACTGCAGATGCTGGTTTAAATCGAAGGTAAACACAAAATGCTGGAGTAACTTTAGGGTCGAAACCCGAAACATCACCCATTCCTTCTCTCCAGAGATGCTGCCTGTCCCACTGAGTTACTCCAGCTTTTTGTGTTTACCTACTAGGTTTACATATTCTGTTGTGCTGCTGCAAATAAGAATTTAATTGTTCTGTTTGGGACATGTGACAATAAAACACTCTTGACTCTCAACTCTTAATGTTTATTTTACTTCATGAATCCGGAGCATTGGACTAACGGCCCATCCGGGGACAGGTGGGGAGAAAGGGAACAAAAAGCATGTTGCAATAGCCCGGTGAACAAGAGAGTGAAGTGGCGGTGAGCCAGTGGAGAAAAAGGTCCTGAAGGTTTGTTAATCATAACTAATCACTCTGGAGGAGAGAGGATGGGGGGAAGAGGGAAGAGTGACAAAATAAAAACAATGCTGGAATGTTGAGGTGTGAAATGCTGCAAGTGCTGAGTATCTGAAAATGCTGCAATGTCAGCTGTGATTCAATAATCAATGAGGGAGTGCAGCGTAGGTTTACAAGGTTAATTCCCAGGATGGCGGGACTGTCATATGCTGAGAGAATGGAGCAGCTGGGCTTGTACACTCTGGAGTTTAGAAGGATGAGAGGGTATCTCATTGAAACATATTAGATTGTCAAGGGCTTGGACACACTAGAGGCAGGAAACATGTTCCCGATGTTGGGGGAGTCAAGAACCAGGGGCCACAGATTAAGAATAAGGAGTAAGCCATTTAGAACGGAGACGAGGAAACACTTTTTCTCACAGAGAGTGGTGAGTCTGTGGAATTCTCTGCCTCAGGGTGGTGGAGACAGGTTCTCTGGATGCTTTCAAGAGAGAGCTAGATAGGGCTCTTAAAATTAGCGGAGTCAGGGGATATGGGGAGAAGGCAGGAACGGGGTACTGATTGGTGATGATCAGCCATGATCACATTGAAATGCGGTGCTGGCTCGAAGGGCCTTCTCCTGCACCTATTGTCTATTGTCTAATTACAGAGATCTAGGATCCAATCAACCCTAGCTTAAGTGTGAAAATCTTATTTGATACCCCAGTGCAGTAGTGAAGGAGTGTTGTAATGACTGAGGTCCTGTCTTCTCACGAGATGCTTCAGCTGGTGGAGCTGCTGCCTCACAGTTCCAGTGGCCCAATTTCAATCCTGACCACCAACACGATCCGTGTGGAGTTTCCACATTCTCCCTGTGATTGTGTGGGTTTCCTCTCATGCTCTCATGCTCCAGTTTCTTCCAACATCCCAAAAGGCCGGTTTCTATACTGTGTCTCTTCATAACAGAGTCTGCTCTGTTTTTGTCCCTGGAATCCTGACCAAAAAGCACTATCGAAACACAACCCTTTATTTAAGATAACAGTCAACAAATGTTGGCTTCAACTACCAACACAAAGGATCTCATGGGATATTTTAGAATCCTTGAACCACAATTGTTTTCATTCATGATTCAAGCAATAGGTGATATCCCAAAAGTGCATATCGCCAAGACAAGCAACCGGCAAGCCTGGCTCTCATTTACTTAATTCAAGATGGACTGCCGAGAGTGTGGGGGGACCTGTGCCGTCGAGAGCGAGGGGGGAGGGGACAGCCGAGAGCGAGGGGGGTGGGACCGGCGAGAGCATAGAGGGATGGGACCGCCAAGAGCGGGGGGGGGGGAGGCCGCCGAGGAGGGGGGGGGGGTGGGACCACCGAGAGCGAGGGGCTGCCGAGAGCATGGGGGGAGGGGGGAGGGGGGGGAATAGGACCGCCGAGAGCATAGAGGGACCCACGTTGCTGAGATCAACCTGGCGGGGCTGCCGGGAAACAATGTGTGAAGCAGCGGCCACGTACGGCAGCAGGCCTGGTTCGCCATCGTGAGCAGAAGATAAAACTGTTTGATGGACTTTTGTAACTCTGTCGTCGCAAGAAACATGGCGACTTGGTGAACAGCCTCGGTGAGGTCTGCTGTATGATTTAACCGGCTTGTATGCAATACAAAACATTTCACTGTACCTGGGTACATATGACAATAAAGTATAATTGATATCAACTTAAAATAACCTCTCTGTCGTCCTTACTAGAGCTGCTGTCTCCTCTGTCTGATCATGCTGTTCCAGCTTGGCCCTTTCCTGTGCTATTAAGATCAGAAGTTTATGTATCACATGGACATCTTTCATCACTGATTGCAGATTAACAGTTTGTCCATTGGTAAACATCTGGTCTCCAAGCCGATTAATTGGACGAAATCTGGAAAATGCAAAACATGTAACAGTGCATATGGACACCCAAATCATGGGACATTTTATATCAACAGCACAGGAGCAGTTCTATTTTATCATCACAATAAAAACTACTTCAATAGTTTAAACATGGAAGAGGGCCCCGACCCAAAACGTCACCTATCTCCATGTTCTCCAGAGATACTGGCTGACCCACTGAGTTACTCCAACACTTTGTGTCTAGTTTAAACATGGCACAGTGGCACAGCGGTAGAGTTGTTGTCTTATAGCGCCTGAGACCCGGGTTTGATCCTGACAACGGGTGTTGTCTGTACGGAGTTTACACGTTCTTCCTGTGGCCGCGTGGGTTTTCTCCAGAGCTCCGGTTTCTTCCCGCACTCCAAAGGCATACAGGTTTGTAGGTTAATTGGCTTTGGTAAAAATTGTTAGTTGTCCCTAGTGTGCAGAATAGTGCAAGTGTATGTGGATTACTGGTCGGCACGGACTCGGTGGGCCCCATGATCTGTTTCCGTGCTGTATCTCCAAAAATCAACCAAACATCTGCGGATTTGCCATTAATTTATCTTTAAAATATTTCAGAACGTAAAGTGAAGGTCCACCACAAGATGCAATAATGCATTTTACAAGGGAAAAAAATCACCTTTTGAGATAGTCTTACCTGGAAGGAGGCACAAGAAGAAGATCAAGGAAAAACATGTCTAGGTTCCAGTTGGATTTTGAGCTTCCATGCGTTTTCATGCCAGAAAACAGACACTTCAGGAAGAAGCCTAATTAAAATAATGAGCTGACTTTAATAAGTAGCAGATAAAAGTTATTATGGAACAACATTTGGATGCAAGTGTTAGTTGTCAGCAGCTTACCTCTTTAAAATATGCAGCACTGGGGTTAATATTGTCATATGACAACTAGGATGAAACCCAGAAAGGCAATAGGAAAGTCTCCCATCTCCACTCCCCTCAAGAGTTCGATAAACCAAATAGTGCACAGTCCCAGGGTGCATTTATTCAGCACAATTGTGAATTTCATTCAGGCAGGAGGATGGCATGTAGAGTGGGCACATTTCAATTGTGCATTAAGGCAAGCTGAAAGAGCAGCATATTGAGAGCTATGCTTTGAACCCAAGGGAAAAGAGCCTCCTTTTATATCTCAAATCCCCCAGTCCCGGTAACATCCTTATAAATCTTTTCTTGCAGTTTTTCTACATTACTGATATCTAAAGTGGGAAGTGAACCCTCAGCTAATACTCAAAGGTAAGGTGCTGATCACTGGGGTACAACTGACACTGTAACTGACACTTGTGGCTAAAGGGATCAGGGGGTATGGAGAGAAGGCAGGTACCGGATACTGAGTTGGATGATCAGTCATGATCATATTGAATGGCGGTGCAGGCTCGAAGGGCCGAATGGCCTACTCCTGCACCTATTTTCTATGTTTCTATGTTTCTATGTAATAGCATGTCTGCATGAACCTGAAAAGTGAAAGACAACATTTCCTCAAGTGAAAGGACAACCATACTCTTCGATCTAATAGAAGTATACACAATCATGAGAGGAATGGATCGGATAGATGCAGTCTCTTGCCCAGTGGGGGAATCGAGGACCAGAGGACATAGGTTCAAGGTGAAGGGGAAAAGATTTAATAGGAATCCGAGGGGTAACTTTTTCACACAAAGGGTGGTGGGTGTATGGAACAAGCTGCCAGAGGAGGTAGTTGAGGCTGGGACTATCCCATCGTTTAAGAGACAGTTTGACAGGTACATGGATAGGACAGATTTAGAGGGATATGGACCAAGCGCAGGCAAGTGGGACTAGTGTAGCTGGGACACTGTTGGGCCAAAGGGCCTGTTTCCACATTGTATCACACTATGACTCTATGACTATCCAGGCAGATCATACTGTACACAAATAAACCCGGTAGTGCAAGGAAAATAAAGAGAGTGCAGAATATAGCTCTACAGGTAGAGAAAGTGTAGATGCTAAAAACAGCAAGCTTCAATTTACATTTGTCCTTTCATCTTATTCAAACATTTATGATGTTTACATACCACTATGATAAGATGGCACCGGAGCATAGTGACTCTTTGCGTGCTCTTCCCAGAGGAGGTTCTACTGTTATCCAACACAATCGCTCTACATTTTCAAAATCTCTTTTCTAGCCATAAATCCAGCACCATTCCTATGTGTTCTAATTGTATTCTCTTTAATAACACATTGTGACATTGGACTTGGTCTATGGAACTGGTGCACTTCAATGCTGAGAATTATATTCTGCCCTCTGCATCTTCCCCATTGCTCAACCTATTATACTAGAGTTTGACGACTGTATTCATGTACAGTATTATCTCGACTGTTTGGATAGCACGCAAAACAAAACTTTTCACTGTACACGTGATAATAATAAACTCAAAACTAATGTGATTTAGTTCCCCAGCAAAATCCTGCAATCATTTACCATCATTATTCCACAGTTCCATAACATGTTCTTTGGCTGTGATGGGTGTCAGGACTCCTCGTTTTCCAAAGAGCGAATCATCGATTCCTTGATAAAAATTTAAAAAGTAAATATTTACTCAGATGTACAACTGCACATATTTACTCATTGAACAGATAGCTGTGTTCACAGTTTATCCCCATATTCACTCCAGTTTTATTCCATAAGAGACATCCCTCCTCTCACTGCTGTTCAAGAAGGAACTGCAGATGCTGGAAAATCGAAGGTACACAAAAATGCTGGAGAAACTCAGCGGGTGCAGCAGCATCTATGGAGCGAAGGAGATAGGTAACGTTTCGGGCCGAAACCCTTCTTCAGACTGAAGGGTTTCGGCCCGAAACGTTACCTATCTCCTTCGCTCCATAGATGCTGCTGCGCCCGCTGAGTTTCTCCAGCATTTTTGTGTACCTCCCTCCTCTCACTCCCTGCCTGCAGCTTCACAAGCTTCTTCCATCTTCTTCCCAGTTCTGATGAAGTCTTCAACCCCAAACATTGATACTGACCGAAGAATTTGCAGTATTTTGTATTTTTAGATTTCCAGCATCTGTAGATTATTAAATTTTCATTTAGGTAGAGCACAACTGGAGTGCTGTGTGCAGTTTTGGGTGCTGGCCTATACAGTATATTGAATGAAACTATATTGGACAGGGTGCAGAGGAGATTCACCAGGATATTGCCCAATTCATTAAGGCTGGTTCTCTTCTCACGGAAGCAGCCTGATTCGCTGAGTATTTCCAGAATTATATGCGGTTATTTTAAGTCGGAGGCAAGAAGGAATTTCTTCTCTTAGATAATCAAAAGGGACATTCAAGGAGGTGAGTGAAGGACATTTAAATTACAAGCAAACCAAGGGGTATGACAAGAGAACAGGTGAAATGTTCCACCTGCCCAAGTTTGGCCCATATCCCTCGAAACCTTTCCTATCCGCGTACCTGTTCAAATGTCTTTTAAATGTTGTTTTAGTACCTGCCTCAGCTATCACCTCTGGCAGCTCATTCCATATACCCAGCATTCTCTGTGTGATAAAAACTGTCCCTCAGGTTCCTAGAAAATCTTTCCCCTCCGACCTTAAACCCAAGTTCTCTGAATCTTGATTCCATAGCTCTGGGTAAACTCTATGCATCTACCCTCTCTATTCCCCTCATGATTTGACGCACTTCCATGTACCTGCACCTCAATGTACTTGTGCATTAATGCAAATTGATTTGAATGGAGATCCATTGAGAAGTTACAATTTCCAGCAATCATATTTTTAACTCTTTCAAAGTCAAAGTACAAAGGATGACAGAAAATGCTGGAGTCACTCAGTGGGATAGGCAGCATCTCTGGAGAGAAGGAATGGATGATGTTTAGCGTCGAGACCTTTCTTCAGACCATAATGTCACCCATTCCTTCTCCCCAGAGATGCTGCCTATCCCGCTGAGTTACTCCAGCATTTTGTGTCTACCTTCGATTTTAGCCAGCATCTGCAGTTCTTTCCCACACATTAAGTACAAAAGGGTTCCTGTAAAAAGATAGCTTCAGTAATAGTGACTACAAAGATAACATATAGCTATCGTTTATCTATCACCTTTGAGTAAACCACAAAGTGCTGGAGTAACTGATCAGGTCAGCAATCCTTACCTTTCATCCTTACCTGACCATTGCTCCGTGTGGCTTGGTTAGTGTAAAATGACTTGCTTGTCACACAAAGTCTTTTACTAGATAACTTTATTATAAGCACTACACACACTATGCACTAGCTGTCCGTGGTCATCACTGGAGCTAGAGAGCGAGCTGGAGGTGGGGAAGCTACAATTATACAAGAGACAATGGGGAGTGGTTAGTAGTGGTGAGGTCACTATGTTAAAGGAGCATGCACTGATCTACATCCTTCCTCTTGGAAACAAAAGCATTGCACTTGCACAGAGCGACCACGGCTCATACGCTAGAATTAGAAACCGCGCAGGGAACAGTTAAAACAGCCATCCACGGCAACTCGGGAGCCGGCTGCTGCATGAGAGGTTGGCGCTGTTGATGAGGCAGGAGACCTATTGCAGGCAGCACAGGCGGAGACCCTGTCCCGGATGTCCTGAGCCATGCCCGGCCAGTAAAACTGGCTTTGGGCCTGGGACAAAGTGGCCTCAACCCCGGGGTGGCCGTTGTGGGCGGTTTGAAAGTAATGATCCCGCAGCGCGGCCGGCACCACGACCTTGTGACCCTTCACCACCACGCCGTTGTGCAGCACCAATTCATCCCGAACCAGGAAGTAGGGCACGGCACCAGCCGGCAAGGAAGAGCGTCGGTCAGGCCAGCCACGGCGGATGATGCCCGCAAGCTGTTGCAGGGCAGGATCAGCGGCAGTGTGTTTGACCAGGGACTGCATCTGCTGGGAAGGAACAATGTTAACGTTCAGTACCATCAGGTCAGACGATTCGTATGGATGGCGGGCAACGGAAGGGAGCGGCGCACGGGACAATGTGTGGGCCACGAACATATCCTTGCCCTTGCGGTACACAATCTGGAACGTGAAACGCTGGAGCTGCAGCATCATCCGCTGCAAACGGGAAGAGGCCGCATGGATGGGCTTGTTCAAGATAGAGACCAGCGGCTGGTGGTCAGTTTCAATGGTGAAGGTATTGCCCAGAATGTAGTCCTTGAATTTGGAGCAGGCGAACACCACGGCAAGGAGCTCCTTCTCAATCTGAGCGTAGCGCTGCTCAGCAAGGGTCATGGTGCGAGAGGCATAGGAAACAGGCAGCTGCCGATTGTCATAGAGCTGCAGGCAGGCGGCACCGAGGCCGAACTGAGATGCATCACGTGAGGACAATTGGCCTGTTTAGATCGAAGAACTTGAGAGTCGGGGTGCGTGCGAGCTTGGACTTCAGGGCCACGAATGCCGACTGGTGATGTGGGAGCCAGACCCAGGCATTGTCCTTCTTGATCAGCTCCCTCAGGGGAGCACTCAGTTCGCTGAGGTCGGGTATGAACTTTCCCAGGTAGTTGACCATGCACAGAAAGCGCTGCAGGCCGGGCACGTCGGTGGGAGTGGGCATTTCGGTGACCGCTGCCGTCTTCTGGGGGTCTGGCTTTAGACCCCCGGCCGTGAAAACGTGGCCTACGTAAGTGACTTCCGGAACGCGGAACCGACACTTCTTCGGGTTGAGTTTGAGATTGATCTCACGAGCCCTGTCCAGGACTTGGCGGAGGTGCAGGTCGTGCTCAGCGACGTCCCTCCCGTACACCAGGATGTCATCCACGATGATGATAGCGCACGGCAACCCGGCAAACAGCTGTTCCATGGTGCGCTGGAAAACCTCGCTTGCTGAGTTGATCCCAAAAGGCATGCGGAGAAAACGGAACCTGCCGAAGGGTGTGATTAAGGTGGTCTGGAAGGAGGAACGTTCATCCAGAGGGATCTGCCAGAAGGAGCTCTTGGCATCTAGGACCGAGAAGACTGTGGCCGGACCGACCTGTGCAGCGACGTCCTCCACTGTCCGCATGGGGTAGTGCGGGCGTTTGATGGCAAGGTTCAGGTCTTTCGGGTTGATGCAGATCCTGATCTCGCTCTTGTCCTTCTTGGCAGCGACGACCATGGTGGAGACCCACCGGGTGGGAGCACTCACCTCCTTGAGGATGCCCATGGCCACCATGTCACGTAGTGTGGACTCCACGCGGCCCTGCATGGCAAAAGAAATGCGGTGGGCCGGTCTAATCACTGGGTTGACCCCCGGGTCAACAACGATTTTGTAGGCACAGGGCAATTTGCCCAGAACGTCATCAAAACGGTCGGGGTACTCGCTCAGGGTCCCCATGGGGGCCTGCACCAGGTGGATGTCGCGGTGGAAAGAGACCAAGCAAAAGTCCTGGCATGCACGGGCGCCCAGCAGGGTGACGTTTTCAGAATCCAGCAGGAGAAAAGTGAGGGGCCGAGAGGTCTCAAGAACTGTACAGATAAACGTGGCCTTCCCCACAGGGACCAGAACTCCTCCCCCATAGGCATGAAGGCGGGAGCCATCGGGAGTAACCCTCTCCCCAGATCTTATCTGCTTGAAGAGGCTAACAGACATAACATTGGCAAAAGCACCAGTATCGACCTTCGCAGGGAAGGAGTGGCCATTCACAGTAACATGTACAGAGGGATCCGTTATCAATGCAGGTGCACCCAAAAGCGAAAACACAGTTGAATCACCATGGGAGGAGCTCGTATCAGTCAGGGAGTTCATCCGACTGGTACTGGGAACCAGGCGCGCTATCAGTCCACAAGGTTGTTTAGACTCCTTCTTGGAGCAGGGACAGGATTCCCACGGAACCGACATGCCGCAGAAAAGTGGTTCAGCTTCCCGCAGGAATTACAAGTTTTACCCTGCGCTGGGCAAACGTTGAATTGGTGGGAAGAGAAATTGCAATTTGGGCAGCGACGAGGGGTGACCTTAGCAGGCGCAGCGGCGGTGCCCTGGCGTGGCGGGCCATTGATCCGCCGGCGGCCAGCAGCACCGGTGAAGTTGATGTCCTGGGACACCGGTTGAGATACGGAGCCAACAGCAGAGGCCATGCAAGCGGCATGCATAGCTTCCCTTAGCGTTAGATCAGGCTTCATCAGGAGCTCGTCACGCAGCTTAGAGTTCAGGAGACCGTTGACCAGGACATCCCTGATCATTTCGTCCGGGGTTATCGTTTCAAGGCGGCACCGCCGAGCCAATATGCTCACCGGGAATCTGACGCCTTTGGAAGAACTTAAAGCGCTCGATAATGTTATTGGTAGGGATATCGCAGAGGGCAGTGAATTTAGCCATGAGACATACCGGGTCGCGACGGTCTTCACCAGGGGCGAACTCGAACGAGGCATAGTGTTCCATGGCCTCTGGACCAGCCAGGTTGAGGAGCAGGTGAGCCTGTACAGCAGGAGTGGCATCAGGATGAGCGATTGCAATATAGTGTTCATAGTCGCGCTGGAAGACAGTCCAGCGGTGGACGATGTCCGTGTCAAAAACGAGCATGTCGGGACGACGATACGAGTTGGACATAATAAAAAACAGGGGGATGGGGACACAACTGGGAGAAAGCAAACAATAAAAATAAAGCCGATGAACAGGAGACGCGAGTCTACCGTTGTGACACCATGTAAAATGTCTTGCTTGTCACACAAAGTCTTTTACTAGATAACTTTATTATAAGCACTACACACACTATGCACTAGCTGTCCGTGGTCATCACTGGAGCTAGAGAGCGAGCTGGAGGTGGGGAAGCTACAATTATACAAGAGACAATGGGGAGTGGTTAGTAGTGGTGAGGTCACTATGTTAAAGGAGCATGCACTGATCTACAGTTAGCCTCTTATTAAACTGAACAGTCTTAGAGACATACGGAAACAGGTCCTTCAGTCCACCTTACGCACACCGACCAACATGTCCCATCTACACTAATCCCACCTGCTTGCGTTTGGCCCATATCCCTCTAAACCCATCCTATCCGTGTGCCTGTCTAACTGTTTCTTAAACTCTGCAATAGTCCCTGCCTCAACTACCTCCTCTAGCAGCTCGTACCATACACCCAGCCCACCCTTTGTCCTATTAAATCTTTTCCCCTTCACCTTAAACCCACGTCCTCTGGTTCTTAAAATCTGGTTTGGAAGTGGCCAACCAAACCATCCAATTCAAGAGCAATGGTGGCTTTTACAGCAACCTCCCCATGAGATGCCATGAATGCTAAGCAGGATAAACAGATGTCTGAGCGGAAGATATCAGAGCACTGGGGCCTCAAGGCGACTGCAGTACACGAGGGCCATGAACAACACAAGTCTATATTTGAGGAACACTACACTATCTAATGGTCTTCGCTCTGAAGGCACCGTCGATACATGTTACCATAGCACCACCTCTGTTCCTGTTTGCTAACTGTGAAAAGATGTTGCTTCAGGTTAGTTATCAGAGCTTTACCTCCACTTTCTTCCTCTGTTTTATTTGTTTTTTTTTGCGATTTGGTTTTGAGTGCAGTCGTGGGGTACGTCACTATTAGTTTGCTGTTGTGTTCCTTTCGCACAATTGATTTACGGGCACTAAAGAAAAGAATACAAGGTTTTATGAATGCAGTAAGAAAGAACGGTAGATGCTGGTAAAATCGAAGGAAGACACAAAATGCTGGAGTAACTCAGCGGGTGAGGCAGCATCTATGTAGAGAAGGAATGTGCGACGTTTCGGGTCGAGACCCTACTTCAGACTGATGTCAGGGGAGGGACAGAGATAGAATGTAGGCAGAGACAGTAAGACTAGTGGGAGAACTGGGAAGTGAAAGGGGATGGAGAGAGAAAGCAAGGGCTATCTGAAGTTAGAGAAGTCAATGTTAATACCGCTGGAGTGTAAGCTACCCAAGTGAAATATGAGGTGCTCTTCCTCCAATTAGCACTGGACCTCACTCTGACAATGGAGGAAGCCCAGGACAGAAAGGTCAGATTGGGAATGGGGAGTTGAAGTGCTGAGCCACCGGGAGATCAGGTAGGTTAAGACGGACTGAGCGGAGGGGTTCAGTGAAACGATCGCCGAGCCTGCGCTTGGTCTCACCGATGTAGAGAAGTTGACACCAGGAACAGTAGATGAGGTTGGAGAAGGTACAAGTGAACCTCTGCTTCACCTGGAAAGACTGTTTAGGTCCTTGGATGAAGTCGAGGGGGACGTAAAGGAACAGGTGTTGCATCTCCTGCGCTTGTTCCTGGGGAAGGGGTGGTTTGGGTAGGAAGGGACGAGTTGACCAGGGAATTACGGAGGGAACGGTCTCTGCAGAGAGCAGAAAAGGATGGAGACGGGAAGATGTGGCCAGTAGTGGGATCCCGTTGGAGGTGGCGAAAATGGTGGAAGATTATATGCTGTATACGACGGCTGATGGGGTGGAAGATGAGGACAAGTTCTAGATGCCAGCACCATTTCTGAGGTTTGCATTTCTGGGCTACATGCTTTTATGAGTTTATCTCTTCACCTTCTCCTGAAGAGACAGCAGAAATTACAAACTTAAAGTGACATGCTTTTTATCTATCCTCCCCCACCAACCACTACTGACAAACTAAATGGTTCCTTATATCAAGACAACAGTCATAAAGCTGTACAACAGAGACAGGCCTTATGTCCACCTTGTCTCATTTACCCGCCTTTGACACATTGCCCCTATGCTCTTCCTTGCAATCCATCTATAGAGTAAAACAGCATGGAAACAGGCCCAACTTGCCCATGCCAAACAAGATGTCCCATCTATGCTGGTCCTACCTGCCTGCAATTGTCTCATATGCCTCTACACCTTTCCTATCCATGTACTTGTCCACATGCCTTTTAAATGTAGTAATCGTTCCATATACTCACCACCCTCTGTGTGAAAAAAATGCCCCCCAGGTACCTATTAAATCTTTCCCTTCTCGCCTTAAAACAATGTCACCTATACCTGCCCAAATGTCTTTTAAAAGTCGTAATTGTATCTGCAAACAATTGTATATGTGACATGCCACCATTATGTTCCTTTCTCCCCAAGTGTGTGGCTATATCTCGCTCACACACAGAGAAGGAGAGCACAGAAGAATATTATAAAGCTGGTGGTCTAGAACCACACATACAGCCATTCTTAACATGCTACGGTGGCTGTATGGTGGCACAATGGTAGAGTTGCTGCCTAACAGCACTTGCAGGTTCGATCCCGATGACAGGTGCTGTCAGTATGGAGTTTATACATTCTCCCCATGACTGCGTGGGCTTTCTCCGAGATCTTCCTCCCACACTCCTAACTGGCTCGGTATAAATGTAAATTGTCCCTAGTTTATGTTGGATAGCGTTAGTGCGCAGTGATTACAGATCGGTATGGACTCGGTGGGCCTGTTTCCATGTTGTATTTCTAAATTAAAAAACTACAGGAACTAACTGATTTAGGAAACAGCAAAGAAGAACTGCTAGTAATTTCCATTGTAAACCTATTCCTTGGTATAAATGACTATTTCACCCTCCGAAATCCACAGGTTCTGTCCTCGACAAGTAAACTAGGAACGAGGTACCTGGCTTCCAACAATGATAAACACCTTCTTATGAATCAGGTATGCTTCAGCCACTGGAGAGCATTTCCCTTCATTCCAATTAATGTAACTATGTCAGTCCAGATTTCAATGCTTGAATTTCAGCAGTACTCTGCTAATAAAGGATATTATTATGTATACTGTGTCGTCTGTGAACTTCATGTACCCTGTTTTTGTTTATTGGTATTTCTTTGCACCCTGGTATATCGGACAACTGTCAATCTGACAATATATGAATCTGTAAAAATCACTTACTTGCAGTTTGGGCATTTTCGTGATTTCATGTAGTTTTTCCAGAAATCTCTTATTAATCTATCCTTGCAGTCAGTTACATTTTTCACCTTGCAACAAAACACAACCACAATATAATGTCACTGTTAAAATGTAAAACAAGTATCAAGTGCACTTAATATCAATCGGAACAAAAACCTTGATGAAGAAAGAGAGCACAATGCTCACAGGGAGGCAGGAGAAATTCAAGCATTAAGCTGTAAAGAATGCAGAGAAGATTTACAACTATGTTGTCAGGACTCGAGGGGCTGAGCGGAGAAGTTGAGCAGGCTTGGACTTTACTCCTTGGAGCACAGGAGGTGTGGTGTGATCTTATAGAGGTGTATAGACAGGGTGAATGCACAGGGAAGGACAATCAAAAACCACAGGACGTAGGTTTAAGCTCTAGGCCGCAGGGCAGCTAGGATACCAGCCTGCAGTCGGCCTCAGAAGTCAGTTATCGGAACGGATTTGCCAGCTCCGGCCAGGGTGGGATTCCAGTGCCCCAGCCGCAGGGGGCAAATTCTACCCGCTGATCGGCGTGGAGGTCCCAATGAGATTGAGATCGGCCGCCTCATGGCCTAGGCCGCCGCATTTTGGGGGACATCTGGGGCTGGTACAGGTACATGGACAGGAACATGGATGGATTATAAGGAATAGGAGTAGAATTAGGCCATTCGGCCC
This sequence comes from Amblyraja radiata, assembly GCF_010909765.2. Classification (NCBI taxonomy): domain Eukaryota; kingdom Metazoa; phylum Chordata; class Chondrichthyes; order Rajiformes; family Rajidae; genus Amblyraja; species Amblyraja radiata. The sequence goes on from NC_045956.1 coordinate 168,114,270, forward strand.
ATCAAATCTACTCCACCATTCAATCATGGCTGATCTATCTCTCCCTCCTAGCCCCATTCTCCTGCATTCTACCCATAACCTCGGATACCTGTACTAATCAAGAATCTATCTATCTCTGCCTTGAAAATATCCACTGACTTGACCTCCACGGTCTTCTGTGGCAAATAATTCCACAGGAAAGATTTCCACAGTTCCTGCAGAATTCACTGACACAGAGCACATTAGCAGCTGGGTCACTGAATATACTTAAAGGTAAATTCTTAGATATAAAAGTGATTGAGGTGTAATCTGAAGAGTCTTCATTTCCCAGTGCTTTCTAATTCCATTTGCAAACATCATTACGCAAATTCTCCGGTGATTTTGTCATTCCAATGCCCACATACAAAATGCATCGCCGATCTTTCTCTAATTCAAATTATACCAATTTAGTCTACTATCTATTAAGAGTCGAGCCCTTGAACACCACAAAAATGTAGGCAATGTCCTTTAATAAGGTCTACTTTAGTTTAGAGATACAGTGCGGAAACAACCCTTCGGCCCACTGTGTCCACGCTGACCAGCAATCCCAGAACACCAACACTATCTTACACACACTAGGGATAATTTTACAATTATATATAGAAACATAGAATATAGGTGCAGGAGTAGGCCGTTTGAGTCAGCATTCCATTTAAAATAATCATGGCTGATCATCCAAATTCAATACTCCGTTCCTGCTTTTTCCCCATATCCCTTGATTCATTTAGCCCTAAGAGCTAAATCTAACTCACTCTTTAAAACATCCAGTGAATTGGCCTCCACTGCCTTCTGCGGCAGAGAATTACACATTCACAACTTTCTTTGTGAAAATGCTTTTTCTCATCTGTCTTAAATGGCCTACCCCTTATTCTTAAACTGTGACCCCTGGTTCTGGACTCCCCCAACATCGGGAACATTTTTCCTGCATCGAGCCTGTAGAATCCCTTAAGAATTTTATACGTTTATATAAGATCTCCTCTCATCTTTCTAAATTCCAGTGAATACAAGCCAGTTGACCCATTCTTTCATCATATGTCAGATAGTCCAGATAGCCATGGGAGTCAATGGAGATAGTGAGCTCTAGGAACGGTAGGGAGGTGTCGGAAATGGTCCAGATGAATTTGAGTGGCGATTGAAATTAGTGGTGAAAAGGATGAAGTCAGTGAGTTCTGCATTAGTGCAGGAGGTAGCACCAATGCAGTCATCAATGTAGCGGAGGTAGAGTTCGGGGATAGGGCCACGGTACGCTTCGAACAAGGATTGTTCGACGTACCCTACAAAGAGGCAGGCATAGCTGGGGCCCATGCGCGTGCCCATAGCTACGCCTTGGATTTGGAGGAAATGGGAGGAGTCAAAGGAAAAGTTGTTGAGGGTAAGGACCTAGGTGGAGGATCTCCAGCATTTTTGTCTACCTTCGATTTTTCCAGCATCTGCAGTTCTTTCATAAACCAATGCATCCACGATTTCTACGGCCACCTCCTTGAGCACTCTGGGATTTATCTACCTTTAGTCAGGAAATTTATCTACCTGACAGTCCCAACAATTTACCCAACACCATTTCCTGACTAATGTGTATTCCCTTCAGTTCCTCCCTCCCACTAGATCCTCGTCCCCTAGTATTTCCGGGAGATTGTTTGTGTCTTCCTTAGTGAAGACAGAACCAAAGTACTTGTTTAACTGGTCTGCCATTTCCTTGTTTCCCATTATAAATTCACCTGTTTCTGACTGTAAGGGACCTACATTTGTCTTCACTAAGCTTTTCCTCTTTAGAGTCTGTTTTTATACTCCCTGCAAGCTTTTTTTCATACTCTATTTCCCCCCTCTTAATTAACCCCTTTTCCTCCTCTGTTGAATTCTATATTTCTCCCAGTCCTCCGGTTTGCTGCTTCCTCTGTCCAATTTATATGCCTCTTCCTTGGATTTAACACTATCCTTCATTTCCCTCGTTAGCCACGGTTGAGCCGCCTTCCCCATTTCATTTTTAAGCCAGACAGGGATGAACAATTGTTGAAATTCATCCATGCAATCTATAATTCTTTGCCATTGCATCTCCACCGTCAACCCTTTAAGTCAGGATTAAAGCAAAGTTTTGTCAGAGCATTTCAGCATTCTAGTACCTGAAAATCAGTATTTTGCGGAGGAAATCAGTATTTTTATGCGGTGCCATTTAGATGAAAAATATGTTATTTTTTATGTGCGGTCATACCCTTGTAAAAGTACAAGAATGCATAACTTTGCTGCCAATTGACATGTCTTCTACGCACCTTACTTGACAGTGCATTAATTGCCATCTCTTTGTATACTGCTGTTTGAATGGCTGTTTCCTGCTTTTAGCACCAGATGATGATGTAGAAGCCATTTTGGAAGCCTCCCTCTCCCTCCCTCGCTCTCTCTCCCTCTTTCCTCTCTTTCCCTCCCTCTCCCTCCCTTCCTCTCTCCCTCCCTCCCGCCCTCCTTCTTTCCCTCCCTCTTCCCTTCCTTTTTTTCTCCCTCCCTCTCTTATTCCCTCCGTCCCTCTCACTCCTTCTCTCCTTCTCCCTCCCCGAACAGTCTGTGATCCATAGTGCTGTGGCCATAGTGCTATGTGTAAAGCCCATAGTGCTCCAGCTGATAGCGCTATTTTTAGAACCCAACAGCTATTCATTTAAATTCCCACCCGCTAAACTAACAGTGGTGTTTAAACCTGTAGCGGGACAGGTAGCTCAAAGCTTACGAAAATACACCCAGATCTTGAAATTTAAAACAACAATAGATTAAATCTGCTATAACCTTTAGAGGTACAGTATGACTTTTTATATCCTTGCATTTTTTAAGTAGCAAGATGAAACAGGAAGTCGGGCTGATTTTTTAAAAATCCGTATTTTACAAAGCAAAACCGCACATCCGTATTCTTATCGCATTTCCGTACAAAATACGGAAAATCCGTACTACTTGGCAGCTCTGCAATTAACCTACAAACTGTATGTCTTTGGAGTGTGGAAGGAAACCTTAAGGGTGTATGGCCATGTTACAGAGCATCACTGTGGCAATGCAAATAAAACATTTTTTCACTTACTTGGGAAAATTTACAAGACACACAATTCTTCAGCACCATCTGGGTATGTGCATTCAGTGCTTCCTGGATTTCATCTGTTGTGGCCTTAGAGTTCCTTTCCAGCACCTGTAGAAAACAAAATACCAAATAATAATGGGAAATATTTATAATTGTGATTTTTTTTTTTTGTCTGAGTCTCTTCTCACTGCTGCCATGTTTTTCTAAAACTATGCATTCCTCAGTATGTTACAGAGGTATAAACTGCCGCTCCATTGGCTTAACGCTTGATAAATGTATACGCTATAGCACTCTGTTACTACGCGGTAACAGAGAATGAAGTGGGAGCATTGGGTCAAAAACCGAATCTGTTGAGTTTATGCTGAGTTATTTAAGCTGTGGAGAGATTTGCATTTAAATGGAACATTTCACTGCTGCATGTATGCCCAAACTGTATAACTACCAATGCAGTACATATAAAGTAATGAACGAAAAATGGCAGCAAACTCATGCACCTCTGTTCCCTCACTAGAGTTTTTAAACTCAATGGTCTTCTGCTCCAGCACTGGAGCACTGGCCCCGTATTCCACACTGGATTGTTTAAATCCATTGGCCCTCTGTTCCTGCGCTGGATGTTTTCTTTAACTCACTGCATCCCTGTTCCACATGGGATTCTTTAAACGCATTGGCCTTATGCTTCAGCAGTGGATTGTTTTAAACTCACTGCATCTCTGTTCCAGCACCAATATTTATACAATACAGCATGGAAACAGGCCCTTCGTCCCAACGAGTCAGTACCAACCAGCGATCCCTGTACACTAACACTATCCTACACACGGGACAATTTACAATTTTACCGAAGCAGATTAACCTACAAACTTGTACATTTTTGGCGTATAGGAGGAAACCGGAAAACCCGCAGAAATCCCATGCAGTCACAGGGAGAATGTACAAACTCCCTACAAACAGCACTCATAGTCAGGATCGAACCAGGGCCTCTGGCGTTGTAAAGCAGCTACTCTACTGCTCTGCCACCGTGCCGCCCCAAATTATCCAGGCCAAATTGTTGAAATCATAGTCTTCAATCGCTTCCAGGAAAAATAGTGAGCTTGTAGCACCAAGAGAATTAAAAATGCTTCAAATCAATGTTAAGTACTCACCCCATTCAATATTCTCTCTAATTCATAAACATTTTCAATAGCCCCAGAATCTGCAATTTGCAGCTGATTTTGTAGCAGGTACATTGTTGCACGAGGACATGTCAGCATATGACAATTCAGGCAGGAGCCTCTGATCATGAAGTAGAGTTTCTATGTGGGAAATATTGGTTTAAACAAAAAATTAATTTTAATATATCAAGCCTACTCGGCCATTTACATAGAACAGTATTGCACACGAGCAGACCCTTCGGCCCTATCTGAGCCGAACATGGTGCCGAGACCAACTCCTAACTACCTGCACATAATCCACATTGCTTCATTTCCTGCACATCTATATGCTTATCCAAAAGTATTTTAAGCCATTCTTCTATCTGCCTCCACCACCACTCCTGAATCTGTGTTCCAAACATCCACCACCCTCTGTGCCAAAAAACTTATATCTCCTTTAAATTCTGCCTCTCTCATCTTAAAGCTATGATTGTGAAAGGTGATTTGAGATGCCACTTTGGGACATAATAACATTTCTACTTTCCATTATCTAATGTTTTTAAACGAAACTTAGACACAACTGAAATTTAGTTTAGACCAATGCTGCAAATTATTTGGAGAAATTCCAGTCTATGCAAGTTAAGGGCTATTGATCAGAACCCAGTAGAAACCAAGTAAGAGGATCCCCAGATACTTTATAACTTGCAACACAGTAATGTTATGCCATTCCCTGATCGTTCAGTTATTAATTATTACAGTAGTCTTGAGGTTCATTATGTATTGCGTGAAGTTCTGATCACCCCCAATGCAGGAAAGATGTGGTGGAAATATTAGGGGATAATACCTTTGCTTCCTCTCTGCAAACCAATTTTCTATCCACGTCAACACCCTACACCCAATACCATGTGCTCTAATTTTAGTCACCAGTCTCCCGTGCGGGACCTTATCAAAGGCTTTCTGAAAGTCTAGATACACTACATCCACTGGCTCCCCTTCATCCATTTTCCTTGTCATATCCTCAAAAAATTCCAGATTAGTCAAGCATGATTTTCCTTTCATAAATCCATGCTGCCTTGGACTAATCATTTTACTGCTATCCAAATGCTCCATTATTACCTCTTTAATAATACTCCAGCATCTTTCCCACCACAGAAATCAGGCTAACTGGTCTGTAATTCCCCGTTTTCTCGCTCGCTCCTTTCTTGAAAAGTGGGATAACATTAGCTATCCTCCAATCCACAGGAACTGACCCTGAATCTATTGAACATTGGAAAATGATCTCCAATGCGTCCACTATTTCTAGAGCCACCTTCCTGAGGACCCTGGGATGCAGACCATCAGGCCCAGGGGATTTATCATCCTTCAGTCCCATTAGCCTACCCAATACTATTTTTCTCGTCTAATGAAAATTTCTTTCAGTTCCTCTACCCCCTTAGATCCTCTGTCCTCCAGTACTTCTTGGAGATTGTTTGTGTCTTCTTTAGTGAAGACAGATCCGAAGTACCTGTTCAACTCTTCTGCCATTTCCTTGTTCCCCATAATAATTTCACCCGTGTCTGCCTTCAAGGGACCCACATTTGACTTTGCTATTCTTTTTCCCTTAACACATCTAAAGAAGCTTTTACTGTCCTTCTTTATATTCCTGGCCAGCTTCCCTTCGTACTTCATCTTTTCAGCCCGTATTGCCCGTTTTGTTTCCTTCTGTTGTCCTATGAAAGTTTCCCAATCCTCTGGCTACCGGCTACTCTTTGCTGTGCTATACATCTTTTCTTTTAGTTTTATTCTATCCCTAACTTCTCTTGTCAGCCACAGTTGCCTCCTACTCTCCTTAGAATCTTTCTTCCTTTTTGAAATGAAATGATCCTGTGTCTTCCGGATTATGCCCAGAAATTCCTGCCATTGCTGTTCTACCATCATTCCTGCCAGTATCCCTTTCCAGTCTACCTTGGCCAGCTCCTCTCTCATGCCTTCATAATCCCCTTTGTTCAACTGCATCACTGCCACTTCCGATTTAACCTTCTCCTTCTAAAATTGCAGATTAAAACGAATCATATTATGATCACTACCTCCAAGCGGCCCCTTTACCTCGAGTTCTCGTATCAAATCTGGTTCATTGGACAACAATAAATCCAGAATTGCCTTTTCTCTGGTCGGCTCCATTACAAATTGCTCTCAGAATCTCTTGTAAGAATCTCTTGTGTGCTCTTGTAATCCCTTCATCTAATTCATTAATATATATTGTAAATAGTTGTGGTCCCAGCACCGAGCCTTGCAGTACCCCACTAGTCACTGCCTGCCATTCTGAAAGGTACCCGTTAATCCCCTCTTTGTTTCCTGTCTGTCAACCAATTTTCTATCCATGTCAGCACTCTACCCACAATACCATGTGCTCTAATTTTGCCCACTAATCTCCTATGTGGGACCTTATCGCATGCTTTCAGAAAGTCCAGGTACACTACATCCACTGGCTCTTCCTTGTCCATTTTCCAAGTTACATCCTCAAAAATATCCAAAAGATTAGTCAAACATGATTTCCCCTTCGTAAATCCATGCTGACTCTGACCGATCCTGTTACTGCTATCCAAATGTGCCGCTATTTCATCTTTTTTTATTGACTCCAACATCTTCCCCACAGGCTAACTGGTCTATAATTCCCTGTTTTCTCTCTCCAGCCTTTGTTAAAAAGTGGGATAACATTAGCTACCTCTAATCCACAGGAACTGATCCTGAATCTATAGAACATTGGAAAATGATCTCCCATGCGTCCACGATTTCTAGAGCCACTTCCTTAAGTACCCTGGGATGCAGACCATCAGGCCCTGGGGATTTATCAGCCTTCAGGTCTATCAGTTTACCCAACACCATTTCCTGCCTATACTTCTGGATCGGCACATGAATATGCAAGGAATGGGAGATATGAATCATGTGCAGCAGATTTAAGAGTGGAGGGAAAAGGGAGAGAAAAATTACCCCCAAACCAGAAACAAAACTAATCACCCTCCAATGGACTAAATGTGGCAAATTACCTGTATGCTCTCATAACATTTCCGTTGTTGAGATTTACAATGTGCACACAGCACAATAACAAAAGAAAAAGTCAACCCATATCAGGTTCAAGGTGATGGGGTAAATTGGTTCAAGGTGAAGGGGAAAAGATTTAATAGGAATCCGAGGGATAACTTTTTCACACAAGGTGGGTGTACGGAGTAAGCTACCAGAAGAGGTAGTTGAGGCTGGGACTATCCCATCGTTTAAGAAACAGTTTGACAGGTACATGGATAGGACAGGTTTGGAGGGATATGGAGGGATATGGACCAAGCGCAGGCAAGTGGGACTAATGTAGCTGGGACATTGTTGGACGTTGTGGGCAAGTTGGGCTGAAGAGCCTGTTTCCACACTGTATCACTCTATGACTATGAAATTTGAGAGAGAGAGAGGGAGAGTGGTGGGTGTATGGAACAAGCTGCCAGATGGGGTAGTTGAGGCTGGGACTATCCCATCGTTTAAGAAACAGTTTGACAGGTACATGGGTGGGACAGGTTAGGAGCGATGTGGACCAAGCGCAGGCAAGTGGGACTAGTGTAGCTGGGACATGTTGGCCGGTGTGGGCAAGTTGGGCCAAAGGTCCTGTTTCCACACTGTATCACTATGATTCTATAAAGCAAAATGCAGTTGTACTATGTAACTCTGAGATCAAAACAGAAATGCTATAAAGACACAACAGGTCAGACAGCAACTGTGCAGAGAAAAAGAGTTGAACTGTATTTTTAGCCTTTACTGTTTCTATCTCAGTCACCCCCACATGTCCATTCACATCATTCTTTTATTTTTACAGCGCTCCCAATACTTACATCAAAAAATAAGGGGTTGTAGACTGTCAGCGGGAGCTCTATGTGGCCCATGTGTCCCGGGCAATTGGTAAAATCCTGAGCACAGGTACCGCAGACTTCTTTGGAATCAGCTGGACCCAACGCCAGATCATACAGACCATTTGCTGCTGGATTGCCCACATTGTCCAAGAGATTCGGATTAGTGATGGCTTTGACACTCAATTTCCTAAGGGAAAACAGATAGAATTTTGAGCTATTAAATGATGTTTGGTCATGAAATACATAGAATGAATGTTGCTAAATCTAAAGACACAAGAGGATGCAGATGCTGCAATATTGAGCATCTGTGGAGGGAATTGACCGACAATGACCTTAGTCTATCTCCTACCAAGATAAACCAAGATTATTACAGAACCAATGTACAGCCAAAGGTTCAGCCTAATTCTGTTCAATTGGTGCAAAACATATATTTAGATGCAAGAACTGGTTTGTAATTATTTTACTGAATTACAATTTTACTGAATTGCACAGAAATTACTATACAGAAACAGTCCATTCCATACAGCATACATGGCAAACAGTAGAACACAACAAACAAATTAAGTCGAAGCAGGCCTCTCGGCCCTTTGAGATTACTCTACTATTTAATAAGATCATATTTGATCTTAGTGTGGCCTCAGCTCCACATTTTTATCCACCCACTGGAATCTTTCACCCATTTCTTTATTGATTATCTACCTACAGCTTCTTTAAACATATTCAATGATTCTTCCTCAAAGGGTGGTGTTAAAGATTCATTGATGCTTTGAGAGAAGAAAAAGCCCCTTCAACTCCATCTCATGTAGGAAAACCAGTGGCCCATTGTTCTAGATTCTTCCACAGAGGAATCTACCCTCTCACACTGCTGTCTGCTGGGAATCGTATATATTACTTTAAATTTGTTTTCTTTATATATATGCTGAACTTATGTTTGTTATTTATTTTGGGTTTTACAGATGACTATGTTTACATATGTGTTGTGCTGCTGCAAGTAAGAATTTCATTGTTTCGTTTCGGGATATATGACAGTGTCCTGAGGGTGACTGCAAGATTGATACTAAGCTCTCAATCCCTTCTCTTCCTGGTCAAAGCAACATCTGTAGGGAAAAGGGGACGCGCAGGAGTCCAGCCAGAAACTAGTCGGACACGAGTTGTGTGCACTAAACGTGTTTATTCTCTCCAATACAGCTCCCTACTTCTCCCCGGACACTGGCGTTGCCCGGCCTTAAATACCAACTCAGGTACCGACCCTGTGACCAGCGCCTCCCGCACCTCTAGAGCCGATGGTTCGTTGTGCCCTTGGGCTGCCACCAAGTGCCGCCACATTGTCTACAAATCCTGCATTACGACTATACTGAATGCTCACAATATGGTTTTGTCTACATTGGAGAAAGGGCAACAGTTTTGCAGAACACTTGTGTTCAGTCTGTTGGAATGATATTGAGCTTGCTGTTGTCTGCCATTTTGGTTGAGGTCGGGCCGGCGATCGGCGTGGAGATCGGGCCAGTGGCGAGGTCGAGTAAGGGGTCGGTGATCATGGTCAAGGAAGGCGCCGGCGATTGAGAATGAGCCACATGTTTCGCCGCCGATAACAAAGGATGATCTAGCGTGGGCGACCGCCGAGAGGAACAAAGGAGGATCCGAGAGGGAACCGCTGAGACCACAAATGGAATGTGTTAACAATGGTTTGTAATAAAATGGAAATATTTTGTATCTTCATCTACGCCTTTCATGTGGCGACTCTTTGAATTCCTTGGGTATGCAAAACAAAGAATATATTACTGTGACTTGTCACATGTGACAAGAAAGTATCATTTATTTATTTATTTATTGTGACAATAAAGCATCGTTAATTCATTCTCCAACCCATCCTACTTCCACATTGACCTTTCTGCCTGTAGCCATCTGTATTATGCGGCACAGCACAGACATGATGACTTGTAGACTTTTAGAATTTACTTTAGATTTTAGAGATACAGCGTGGAAACAGGCCCTTCGCCCCACAGAATCCCCTCCGACCAGCGATCACCCCGTACACAAACAATATCCTATACACATATGGACAATTTATAATATTTACCTGCCGATCTCACCAGGGACTAACTCTACTGAACGTTTTTCCTTCCATTATTTATTATGTAAAAGAATATGTGTGTTTATGATTGTGTTTATAGTTTGTTTGGTTGTTTGTCTTTTTGCAGCATTGCCACTTTCATTTCACTGCACATCTCGTATGTGTATGTGACAAATAAACTTGACTTGACTTGAGACAAACCTGTACGTCTTTGGAGTATGGAAGAAAACCCACGCAGTCATAAGAACGCACTAACTCCGTACAGACAGCATCCATAGTGAGGATCGAACCTGGGTCTCTGGCACTGTAAAGCAGTAGCCTTACCGCTGCGCCACGGTGTCATGCTCACAGTACCTCACATGTTATTTCTGTATCAGAAATGCCTATTTGCATTATCACTCTTTCGTTTGTTTGTACAATCCAGCCTATTCGGTATGTCCCTCAGGCATTCTATTAGCAGCACATTACTTAGACAAAGAGGTTTAATCCAATTTATGTCTGAAGAAGGACTCTGACCCAAAATGTTATCCATGTTCTCCAGGGATGATGCCTGACCCACTGAGTTACTCCAGCACTTTGTGTGTTTTTATTAAACCAGCATCTGCAGTTACACGTTTCTACTTAACTGCCATGTTGAGTCATCTGGTTTCACACTATCTGGGATACTCCATTTGTTCTCACCATCACTCACCCACCTTCTCTGCTACCCAAGTCTAATTCTGTTTCCTCTCTTTCCGAGTTCTGATGAAGAGTCTCAGACCTGAAAGGTACACATTTCTCTTTCCACAGAGGTTACCTAATCTGCTGAATTTTTCCAGCAATTTCTGTATTTGTAATCTCAGATTTCCAGCATCTGTTTAAAAAAAATAATTCACCCACTCATCTGGGAAGGGTGTAGAGAAGGTTTACCAGAATGATGCCTGGATTCGGGGGTGCTACCTACATGAAGAGGTTGGATTGTTTTCCCTGTTGAGGGGAGACCTGATAGAAGTATATAAAAAGTTGAAGGGCATAGAGAAGGAAGACTGATCTGCTGAGTTACTGCAGCATTTTGTGTGTATTCCCGTTGATGATTGGTGCTCTGCTTTCACCAGCACCAAGGTGGTTAACCGACAGCCACTAGATAAGGCGAGAGGTGCAGCTGACGGTTCCCGGCACATCGGGGAACAGGTTCCTCGGCAGGTGGAGCAGAGTTGAGCTGGAGTTAGCGCTTCCTCTCCGTGCTGGCTGTAAGCCTGGAGCCGCCAATGCTCCGGGCCGGTGTCCCGTCAGTCCAGGGTCACCCCGGATATTTCAGGCCATCCCTGGACAGGAATGTGACACTTGGGAGGGGACAGTCCAGTAGCAATTCAATAGCGCTTGCAGCGCTGGAGACCCGGGTTCAATCCTGACAACGGATAAAACGCAGGTCTGTATACACGCAGCAACTCAGCTGCTGAGAATGACTATCCGCCGGTCCATTCTCTCCCCGTCTCCCATTCGCATCTGCCCCCTCTCTCTCGCTGTTACATCCCCCTTTTGCACTACCTGGCACTCCCGTTCCTCAGATTAAATATATTTTTACACATAAATTATTAATAATAAGTAAAATGTTTCAAACACAAGTAATATTTTCTTATACCAGTAGGAAACATATTAAGGATTAAATGAAAATAATAAATTATTTAACTTTTTAAATATCTCATAAATGTAGATTAATGAACTGAACTAGAACTGGGACTCTGTAAGTTGTGTGTGAACAGCAAAACAAGAAAGGAAGCTATCGTTGACAGAATTCAAGATTAATTCATTAGTAGAATAGTTCACAATTTATACAGTGTATACAGCCAACACTTAGTTCGCTTTGTCTTTATCACAAATGACCGTTGACAAATCCCATGATTCCTTGCGTTTTTCAGAATACCGAACTCGCTTATTCATGCAGAAGCTAACAAACCCTACCGCGAGTATCATGGTCAGACATGTCCTATCCTCTAGTTTCAGGAAGGCAGACAGCTTTGTTGGTGATAACACATGCTACTTCAAAACACAGTACCTCTCAGTATACGGTCAGCAGCAGTAGAGTTGATGCCTTCCAGTTCCAGAGACTATGGGTGCTGTCAGTATGGAATTTGTACATTCTCCCTGTGACTATGTGGGTTTCTCCGGGTGCTCCGGCTTTCTCTCACATACAGGTTTGTCAGTTGACACAAAATACTAGAGTAACTCATGGATCAGGCAGGCAGGCGGCCTGGAGAGAAGGGATGGGTGACATTTCGGATTGAGACCCTAGTTTCCCACTCCCCTGACTCTCAGTCTGAAGAAGGGTCTCGACTTGAAACGTCACTTATTTCTTATCTCCAGAGATGCCGCCTGTTCCGCTGAGTTACTCCAGCACTTTGTGTTTATCTTCGGTGTAAACCAGCAGCTGCGGGTCCTTCCTACATTGGTTTGTAGGTTAATTAGCTTCGGTAAACATTGTAAAATTGTCCCTAGTGCTAGTAAGATAGTGCTAGTGTACGAAGTGATTGCTGGTCGGCGCTGACTCCGTCGGCTGAAGGGCCTGTTTCCGTACTGTATCTCTGAACCAAGCTATGTCGGATAGTAGACATAAGTGCTGGATAAACTCAGCGGGTGCAGCAGCATCTATGAAGCGAAGGAAATAGGCGACGTTTCGGGCCGAAACCCTTCTTCCGATGAGTGTGGGAAGGAACTGCAGATGTTGGTTTACACTGAAGATAAGACACAAAATGCTGGAGTAACTCAAGAGTCAAGAGTGTTTTATTGTCATATGTCCCAGGTAGAATAATGAAAATCTTACTTGCTACAGCACAACAGAATATGTAAACACTGTAAATAATATGATAAACGAGAGAAAAAAAAGTTCAGTGTGCATATTTACACTCTTCTCTAGAGAGAAGGAATAGGTGGCGTTTTGGGTCTCGTTCTATCTCCCTTCTCTCTCCAGAGATGCTGTCTGCCCCGCTGAGTTATCTAGTTTGTACATTAGATGCCCTCAGTCAGTGTGCTGCCCCACCAGCGGGTCTGTGATGGGCGGTGAGAGCCCACGGGCAGCAGAGGCCGCGTTACCTTCACCAGCCGCTCTTACCTGATCTCCTCCTGCGAATACACGCTGAACGAAATACTTTCCAAGCGCTTCCAAGGGATTTCTTTCCCAATAAACATTTTGCTGCCTGTCCTTGTGGTAAATTATTATTTTTTTTAAAGCGGCGTTAAAATCGTATCAGCATCTTCACTTCAGCGACGGCGCTCACATGGGGAGGGAGGGAGGGAGGAGGATCTGGGCAACTGGGAGTGGGGGGGGGGATGTGTGTGTTAATATGAGAGCCCACGTTAAAAATAATATCTTGCTGCAATAATTAAGAACAAAATATCACTATGGAAGACAAGAATATCACGGCATTTTGCAGCGGATTCTCCTTGATGTTTTGTTCTTTATTTATTTGGTTAATGCTTGGCCTCTCCCACAAGGCAATGCGCGGCGACACAAGATGGCGGCGCCCTGTGTGCGCGTGTGTCGGCAGTTGGTTGGGAGAAGCGGGGCATCGGCGGCTGCAGCTGCTACCGGGCGGTTGGAGAGAGGCAGCGGCGGCAACGGCAACAATAACACCAAGGCCAAGGCGCACCGGTGAGGTCCGGAGGGAGAAGGAATGTCGGGCGGGTGAGCGACTGTGTGTCGCCGTTAAAGGGCGTTTTGTCTTCTGGGCCTTGACGGTTGAACGTTGAGGTTTGGGAACGCGGCGGGGGCGAGGGTTCGGGAACGCTGCGGGGGCGAGGGTTCGGAACGCGGCGGGGGCGAGGGTTCGGAACGTGGTGGGGGCGAGGGTTCGGAACGCGGCGGGGATTCGGGTTCGGAACGCTGCGGGGGCGAGGGTTCGGAACGCGGCGGGGGCGAGGTTCGGGAACGCGGCGGGGGCGATGGTTCGGAACGCGGCGGGGGCATGGTTCGGAACGCGGCGGGGGCGAGGGTTCGGGAACGCGGCGGGGGCGAGGGTTCGGAACGCGGCGGGGGCGAGGTTCGGGAACGTGGCGGGGGCGAGGGTTCGGGTTCGGAACGCGGCGGGGGCGAGGGTTCGGGAACGCGGCGGGGGTTCGGGTTCGGGAACGTGGCGGGGGCGAGGGTTCAGGCGCCGCTTCTGCAAACCCCATAATGAGGAGACGGAGCACAGGAAGGAGATTGCGAGCCTGGTGTGGAAACAACAACCTTCCCCTCAATGTCAGCAAGACAAAGGTGATAGTGATCGACTTCAGCGGTACGCGTGCCCCAGTTTGTATCGAGGGCGCCAAAAAGTAGAGATGGTCTAATGGGGTAAATATCACCCAACAACTTCTCCTGAACCACCCATATTGAAGCAACCACCAAGAAACATACCCCGTTCCTGCATTTTCCCATATCTCTTAATTCATTTAGTCCTAAGAACTAAGTCTAACTCTCTTTTGAAATTTGGGAAACAAGATTCTGTTTGAGATTTTGGTAGATATGACTAAAATTAACCAAATAGTTCATTGTTAGATAGGAGACCTTACTTCATGCTTGACTCAATATCATAGAAACATAGAAAATACGTGCAGGAGTAGGCCATTCGGCCCTTCGAGCCTGCACCGCCATTCAATATGATCATGGCCAAAGATCCTATAGCTCCGCTATAGGATCTTTGATCATGGCTGATCATCCAACTCAGTATCCTGTACCTGCCTTCTCTCCATACCCCCTGATCCCTTTAGCCACAAGGGCCACATCTAACTCCCTCTTAAATATAGCCAATGAACTGGCCTCAACTACCTTCTGTGGCAGAAAATTCCAGAGATTCACCACTCTCTGTTCTGGACTTCCCCAACATTGGGAACGATTTTCCTGCATCTAGCCTGTCCAACCCCTTAAGAATTTTGTAAGTTTCTATAAGATCCCTCCTCAATCTTGTAAATTCTAGCGAGTACAAACTGAGTCTATCCAGTCTTTCTTCATATGAAAGTCCTGACATCCCAGGAATCAGTCTGGTGAACCCTCTCTGTACTCCCTCTATGGCAAGAATGTCCTTCCTCAGTTTAGGAGACCAAAACTGTACGCAATACTCCAGGTGTGGTCTCACCAAGACCCTGTACAACTGCAGTAGAACCTCCCTGCTCCTATACTCAAATCCTTTTGCTATGAATGCTAACATACCATTCGCCTTCTTCACTGCCTGCTGCACCTGCATGCCTACTTTTAATGACTGGTGTACCATGACACCCAGGTCTCGTTGCATCTCCCCCTTTCCTAATCGGCCACCATTCAGATAATAGTCTACTTTCCTGTTTTTGCCACCAAAGTGGATAACCTCACATTTATCCACATTATACTACATCTGCCATGCATTTGCCCACTCACCCAGCCCATCCAAGTCACCTTGCAGCCTCCTAGCATCCTCCACACAGCTAACACTGCCCCCCAGCTTTGTGTCATCCGCAAATTTGGAGATGTTGCATTCAATTCCCTCGTCCAAATCATTAATATATATCGTAAATAGCTGGGGTCCCAGCACTGAGCCTTGCGGTACCCCACTAGTCACTGCCTGCCATTGTGAAAAGGACCCGTTTACTCCTACTCTTTGCTTCCTGTCTGCCAGCCAGTTCTCTATCCACATCAATACTGAACCCCCAATACCGTGCTTTAAGTTTGTATACTAATCTCTTATGTGGGACCTTGTCGAAAGCCTTCTGAAAGTCCAGATATAACACATCCACTGGTTCTCCCTTATCCACTCTACTAGTTACATCCTCGAAAAATTCTATAAGATTCGTCAGACATGATTTACCTTTCATAAATCCATGCTGACTTTGTCCAATGATTTCACCACTTTCCAAATGGGCTGCTATTTCATCTTTAATAACTGATTCTAGCAGTTTCCCCACTACCGACGTTAGACTAACTGGTCTGTAATTCCCCGTTTTCTCTCTCCCTCCCTTTTTCAAAAGTGGGGTTACATTAGCTACCCTCCAATCCTCAGGAACTACTCCAGAATCTAAAGAGTTTTGAAAAATTATCACTAATGCATCCACTATTTCTGGGGCTACTTCCTTAAGTACTCTGGGATGCAGCCTATCTGGCCCTGGGGATTTATCGACCTTTAATCCATTCAATTTACCTAACACCACTTCCCGGCTAACCTGGATTTCACTCAGTTCCTCCATCTCATTTGACCCGCGGTCCCCTGCTATTTCCGGCAGATTATTAATGTCTTCCTTAGTGAAGACAGAACCAAAGTAGTTATTCAATTGGTCTGCCATGTCCTTGTTCCCCATGATCAATTCACCTGTTTCTGACTGCAAGGGACCTACATTTGTTTTAACTAATCTTTTTCTCTTCACATATCTATAAAAGCTTTTGCAGTCAGTTTTTATGTTCCCTGCCAGTTTTCTTTCATAATCTATTTTCCCTTTCCTAATTAAGCCCTTTGTCCTCCTCTGCTGGACTCTGAATTTCTCCCAGTCCTCTGGTAGGCTGCTTTTTCTGGCTAATTTGTACGCTTCATCTTTTGTTTTCATACTATCCCTGATTTCCCTTGTTATCCACGGATGCACTACCTTCCCTGATTTATTTTTTTGCCAAACTGGGATGAACAATTGTTGTAGTTCATCCATGCAGTCTTTAAATGCCTTCCATTGCATATCCACCGTCAACCCATTAAGAATCAATTGCCAGTCTATCTTGGCCAACTCACATCTCATACCCTCAAAGTTACCTTTCTTTAAGTTCAGGACCCTTGTTTCTGAATTAACAATGTCACTCTCCATCCTAATGAAGAACCCAACCATATTATGGTCACTCTTGCCCAAGGGGCCACGCACAACAAGACTGCAAACTAACCCTTCCTCATTACTCAATACCCAATCTAGAATAGCCTGCTCTCTCGTTGGTTCCTCTACATGTTGGTTTAGAAAACTATCCCGCATACATTCCAAGAAATCCTCTTCCTCAGCGCCCGTACCAGTTTGATTCACCCAATCTATATGTAGATTGAAGTCACCCATTATAACTGTTTTACCTTTGTTGCACGCATTTCTAATTTCCTGTTTGATGCCATCCCTAACTCCACTACTACTGTTAGGTGGCCTGTACACAACTCCCATTAGCGTTTTCTGCCCCTTAGTGTTTCGCAGCTCTACCCATATCGATTCCACATCCTCCAAGCTAATGTCCTTCCTTTCTATTGCGTTAATCTGCTCTCTAACCAGCAACGCTACCCCACCTCCTTTCCCTTTCTGTCTATCCCTCCTGAATATTGAATATCCCTGGATATTCAGCTCCCAACCTTGGTCACCCTGGAGCCATGTCTCCGTGATCCCAACTATATCATAGTCATTAATAGCTATCTGCACATTCAACTCATCCACCTTATTACGAATGTTCCTTGCATTGAGACATAAAGCCTTCAGGCTTGTTTTTACAACACTCTTACCCCTTATACAATTATGTTGAAAAGTGGCCCTTTTTGATTTTTGCCCTGGATTTGTCTGCCTGCCACTTTTACTTTTCACCTTGCTACCTATTGCTTCTACCCTCATTTTACACCCCTCTGTCTCTCCGCTCACACATTTAAGAAACCCTTTCCCTTTAACTCGACTATCCCATTTGACACCCCACCCCCCCCCTTATTCAGTTTAAAACCACCCGTGTAGCAGTGGCAAACCTGCCTGCCAGAATGCTGGTCCCCCACCTGTTAAGATGCAATCCGTCCCTTTTGTACAGTTCCCCCTTACTCTAAAACAGATCCCAGTGATCTAAGAATCTAAATCCCTGCCCCTTGCACCAGTTCCTCAGCCACACATTCAGGTCCCGTATCTCCCTGTTCCTGCTCTCGCCAGCACGAGAAACTGGAAGCAAACCGGAGATAACAACCCTGGAGGTCCTGGTTTTCAGCATTTTTCCGAGCTCTCTAAAGCACACACCTCCCCTACAACTCTCACCAACTTCTACAGATGTTTCATAGAAGGCATTTTATCAGGATGCATCACAGCTTGGTTTGGGAAAAGCTCCATTCATGACCACAATAAATTACTGCGAATTGTGGAGGCAACCCAGATCATCCCACAAACTAACCACCCTTCTATTTATACCTCACCCTACCTCGGTAATTACCACAACCAGAGAGCTGTGTTGAATTACTATCTACTTCTTTGGTGACCCCCCCCCCAACCGCTGGACTATCCTTGATCTGACTTTGAAGATAGACACAAAATGCTGCAGAGAAGGAATGGGTGACGTTTGGGGATGAGACCCTTCTTCAGCTTAGTCAGAGAAAAGGGAAATGAGAGATATAGATGACAATGTGGAGAGATAAAGAACAATGATTGAGAGATATGCAAAAAAGTAACGATGATAAAAAAAACAGGCCATTGTTAACTATCTTTGGGTGAAAACGAAAAGCTAGTGTGACTTGAGTGGGGGAGGGATAGAGAGAGGGTATGCCGGGGCTGCTACCCTAAGTGAGAGAAATCAATACTCATACCACTGGGCTGTAAGCTGCCCAAGCGAAATATGAGATGCTGTTCCTCCAATTTGCGATTAGCCTCACTCTGACAATGGAGGAGACAGAGGACAGAAAGGTCAGTGTGGGAATGGGAAGGAGAATTAAAGTGTCCAGTAACCAGGAGATCAGGTAGGTTCCGCGAAATGATCGCCCAGTCTGCGTTTGGTCTCGCCGATGTATAGGAGTCCACATCTTGAACAACGGATACAGTAGATGGGACGAGTAGGGGAATCGAGGACATAGGTTCAAGGTGAACGGAAAAATAGGAGTCTGAGGGGTATCTTTTTCACACAAAGGGTGGTGGGTGTATGGAACAAGCTGCCAGAGGAGGTACTTGAGGCTGGGACTATCCCATCATTTAAGAAAAAGTTAGACAGGTACATAGATAGGACAGGTCTCAGCGATCGTTTCGGTGAACACCTCCGCTAAGTCCATCTTAACCTATGTGATCTCCCAGTGGCTCAGCACTTCAACTCTCCCTCCCATTCCCAATCTGACCTTTCTGTCCTCGGCTTCTCCATTGTCAGTCAGGCCCAATGCAAATTGGAGGAACAGCACCTCATATTTTGCTTGGGTAGTTTACACCCCAGCGGTATGACCATTGACTTCTCTAACTTAAGATACCCCTTGTTCCCTCCCTCTCTATCCCCTCCCCCTTTCCAGTTCTCCCATCAGTCTTTCTGTCTCCATCTACATTCTATTTCAGTGCCACCTCTTCCCCCCCCCCCCCCCCCCCCCCCCCCCCCCCCCCCCTCCGACATCAGCCTGCAGAATGGTCTCGGCCCGAAACTTCACCCATTCCTCCTCTCCAGAGATGCTGCCTGTTCCGCTGAGTTACTCCAGTATTTTGTATCTACCATGGATAGGGTAGGTTTGGAGGGGTATGGACCAAACGCAGGCAAGTGGGACTAGTGTAGCTGGGACATTGTTGGCCAGTGTGGGCAAGTTGGCCCGCATGGCCTGTTTCCACACTGTATCACTCTGAGGTTGGAGGAGGTACAAGTCGATCTGACTTTGCTGGCTTAACCTTGCACTAACAGTTATTCCTTATCATGTACCTATGCACAGTAAATGGCAAAATTGTAATCATGTTTTGTCTTTCTGCTGACCGGGTAGTGCACGACAAAAGCTTTTCACTGTACCTTGCTACACGTGGCAAACTAAACTAAAACAGTCACAAGGATTCTGGGAGCAGGGATTTCATGGTAACAAATCCAAAACTAATTTGACTAATTATTGCTTGACAGGTATTATTCCACGAGTCCTTTACTCTGCCAGTGTGTTGCGTTGAAACAGACAGGTAACTTGCTTTTATTGTTTCCAGTAGTGTTGATAGGGGGTCCCAGTCGCTTGGACTGATCCATTAATTTCTGATCCATGCCATCTAAGGCAGAATCTCATTGGACATTCACTCTCCTTTCTACTTTTAAGATTCTGCAGAAGAAATTGTCATTCCAAGAAAGAAAACTTGGTAAGTGTTTTCATTTAATTGCATAACTTTAGGCTCGTAATTGTGATGAGAGGATAATTGGAATATCGAACAGAACAGGCCCTTCGGCCCGCAATGCCCATGCCGATCAAAATGCCAAGATAAACAAATCTCCTCTGCCTGCACATGGTCCCTACCTCTCCATTACTTGCATATCCATGTGCCAATCGAAAGCCTCCTAAATGCCACCTCAATGCAACTATGCTGTTTATCCACCACCACCCCTGGCTTCGGGTTGCAGCCACCCTCTACTCTCTGAGTAAACAAAAAACACATGCTTTGCGAACATTCGTTCAACTTTGCCACCGCCATGGGAACAAGGTTCTGACTGTCTACCCTATCTATCTATGCCTCTTATAATTCTATTGGGCTCCCCTCAACTTCCTGGCATTCCAGAGAAAACAATCCTATGTGTCCAACCTCTCCTTGTAGCTAATACCACCTAATCTAGGCGTCATTCTGGTAAACCTCTTTTGCACCCACTCCAACTATGCACATTCTCGGCAATATAATGACCAGAACTGCAAATATCTCACTAAAACATACAAAGATTACTTTTTAAGTTCAGTGGTGGAGGAAGTATGTCCCCCAAGGTTGGAAAACTGGAACCAGTGGTTATATTCTATGGTTAAAGTATGAGCCATTTTCAATAGTTCTTGAGTGATAAGAGCAGAATTAGGCCATTCGGTCCATCAAGTCTACTCTGCCATCCAACCATGGTTGATCTATCTTTCCCTCTTTACCACATCCTCTTGCCTACTCCCTATAACCCCTGACACAACTGCACTGGGAAGTAATATCTTGACAGAAAGGTTTGAGAGTCTTTGGAATCCCATGACTGGCAGTTTATTCAAAGTGGTTCAATAACGTCATGAGTGCTAAAGATATTAAAGGAATGTTAGGAACAATCGAAGAAGGTACAGTTCAATCCGGAGATCAAACATGACCTGATCTCATGGAGGTGCTGTCAAATCCCCTCGATCTCACCCTGCTTCCTCTGAGGACCTGAAACGTCGCCTATCCATGTCCACCAGCGATGCTGCCTAACCCACTGAGTTATTGCTTTGTTTGTAACTCAATATCTCCAGTTCCTCGTTTCTCCTCCTGGTTGATATGGCTAGTTGGTGTTTGGCAGAGATGATTCTGAATTTCTCCCTTCATTGTTGACACCAAAATCTTGGTTTTGACACTTGTGTAGGGAGCAGATCTTGAGCCACAACATGATGTGGTAAATTCTGGGTGATTCCAGGGGCATCTGTAATGACAATTAGTTTGACCTGATCACCTAAGATTGTATTATAGGAATATTGTGCACTTTTACCTTATTTAAATATTTAAGTGGTTAGAATATCTAATGGATGCTTCAGTGATCATTCTGGTACAGTGATTTTGATGTAAAGAGGGAGCATGCTGTTGAAGACATGAAATTGTAAATGTTAATTTAAATAGTTCATAACACCATTATTTTGTGTCTTGTAGGGACAAGCTAGCAGTCCTTCATGCTCTTGCAGCTACAGTGAACAGAGTGGGTATTATTCATCTTTATTATCTGCAGGGATATGGGGAATGGGGGGCGCAGCTTTCCTGTGGCACATGTAAAATGTTAATTTTTTTTTGCTTTTATGTCTCAGGACCCCACAGCCCCACATTACAGGTTTCAAGATGACCCGTACCTTATACCCAGGACATCACCCGAGTTTGTAAGTCTGCCACCTTGACGGACTTTGTATATTCCGTTTGAGCTATTTTCCTTGCCTGCTTCAGTCACATAGTGGAATTTAACAAGGCAGAAGTCATGTGAAAGATGAATCTTGTGCTTGATCCATCTTTTTCTCCCTCTTGTGCCAGCGTCAGGCTATCTATCAATTGACAATAGGTGCAAGAGTAGGCCATTCGGCTCTTTGAGCCAGCGCCGCCATTCAATATGATCATAGCTGATCATCCCCAATCAATACCCCGTTCCTGCGTTCTCCCCATATCCCCTGACTCCGCTCTCTTTAAGAACCCTATCTAGCTCTCTCTTGAAAGCATCCAGAGATCCGGCCTCCATCGTCCTCGGAGGCAGAGAATTCCACAGACTCACAATTGTCTGTGTGAAAAAGTGTTTCCTCATCTCCGTTCTAAATGGCTTGCCCCTTCTGGACTCCCCCAACATCGGGAACATGTTTCATGCCTCTGGCATGACCAAACCCTTAACAATCTTATATGTTTCAATAAGATTCCCTTTCATCCTTCTAAACTCCAGAGTATACAAGCCCAGCCACTCCTTTCTCTCAGCATATGACAGTCCCGCCATCCCGGGAATTACCCTTGTAAACCTACGCTGCACTCCCTCAATAGCAACAATGTCCGTCCTCAAATTAGAGGACCAAAACTGCACACAATACTCCAGTTGTGGTCTCACTAGGGCCCTATGCAACTGCAGAAGGACCTCTTTGCTCCTATACTCAACTCCTCTTTTTATGCAGGCCAACATGCCATTTGCTTTCTTCACTGCCTGCTGTACCTGCATGCTTACTTTCATTGACTGATGAACAAAGGCCCCCAGATCCCATTGTACTTCCCCTTTTCCCAACTTGACACCATTTAGATAACAATCTGCCTTTCTGTTTTTGTTACCAAAGTGGCTAACCTCACATTTATCCACATTAAACTGCATCTGCCCTCTCACCCAACCTGTCCAAGTCACCCTGTATTCTCATAGCATCCTCCTCACAGTTCACACGGCCGGTTCTCTGGATACTTTCAAGAGAGAGCTAGATAGTGTTCTTAAAGATAACGGAGTCGGGGGATATGGGGAGAAGGCAGGAACGGGGTACTGATTAGGGATGATCAGCTATGATCACATTGAATGGCGATGCTGGCTCGAAGGGCCGAATGGCCTACTCCTGCATCTATTGTCACCCAGCTTTGTGTCATCTGCAAATTTGCTGATGTTACTTTGAATCCCTCCATCCAAATCGTTGATGTATATTGTAAATAGCTGCGATCCCAGCACCGAGCCTTGCGGTATTTTTGTTTTACCTTGCTTGAGTTACCTGCCTTCTCTCCATAACCCCTGATCCCTTTAGCCACAAGGGCCACATCTAACTCCCTCTTAAATATAGCCAATGAACTGGCCTCAACTACCTTCTGTGGCAGAGAATTCCACAGATTCACCACTCTCTGTGTGAAAAATGTTTTTCTCATCTCGGTCCTAAAAGATTTAGGACCGAGGGTAGAGGGTGGCTGCAACCCGAAGCCCCTTATCCTTAAACTGTGACCCCCTTGTTCTGGACTTCCCCAACATCGGGAACAATCTTCCTGCATGTTAATAAGCAAGTACCAGTTTTTGCCGTATTTCTGTTGAATCCACAGTACAACAATTGATAAGAAGCAGGAAAGATATAGGTGGACATTGGTGGAACAACATACTTGCAAATTATCTGGCATCACGTGACACAAAAATGCCGGAGCAGTCCACTGTTGCAAACCTATACAGAGGATCATGGGAGATCTTGGAGGAAAGCCAGCTGAATACTTTTATTACCAAAGAGTCTGGTTGGTTTTGATGGACTGTTAGTTACCTATCGCATCATCATTATAGCCCAAGCATATAAAGTGCAATTTTCTGAGGGACTCCCCCACCTCATTTCATCTCTGCAAAAGAGATACAAAGTGCTGGAGTAACTCAGCAGATCAGGCAGCCTTTTTGGAGAAAATGGATCGGTGACGTTTTGGGTCGGGACCATTCTTTAGACTGCAGTAGGAAATTTGCACCCATTTCTCCCCTTTCCATTTGAGTACCATTTTGGTCGCCACCAGGAAGGATAAGATTAAGCTAGAGAGATTGCAGTAAGGTTTCACATGAATATTGCCTGGACTGTAGGACATAAGTGGTATGGGAAGATTGGATAAGGTGGGTTTGTTTTCCTTGGAGCGACAGAGGCTAATCTTATCGCGTTGTATGAAATTATGAAGGACGTATAATGTAGTCATCGTCTTTTTTCCAGTGTAGGGAAGCTTAATTAAATGTGAGTGGGGAAAGTTTTAAAAGAGATCTGAGGGGCAGGTTTTCATATAGAATGGCAACCATCATATATGGAACAAGTGGCCCGAGGAATGGTGCAGGCAGGTACAATTACAATGTTTAAAGAACATTTGGACAGCTGCATAGACAGAAAAGGTTTCGTGGATCAAAGGCAGGCAAATGGGATTAGTACAGGTTGGTCATCATGGATGATTTGTACCAAAGGGTCTGTTTCCATGCTGTATAAACCTGTGAAACCATACGTGTTCTAGACGTTCAGCACAGTGAATGCTCAAAAAAGGTTCAATGAGGTACAGTATGGGGGAAATGCGTGGAAAGGGCAGCTTGCTGAATGGTTTCATGTGTCATAATACATGCCTGACTCGGAACTAAAAAATGTTTAATTATCATTTCATTAACCTCTGAAACCATTCTTAGCCATAGTCGTGCAGTATGGGAACAGGCCTTTTGGCCCAACCTGTCCATGCAGATCAACGTGCTTTATCTACACGAGTCCCAACTCCCTGCATTTGGCCCATATCTTTCTGAACCTTTAAGTAGCATTGAATATCCTCGTTCTTGGATGAGGTTGACCAAGTTCCACAGCTCTCATTGTAAATAACACGCTCGCTCTTGCTCTTTCAGCGTCTCTACTCCCTATCACAGGAGTCTGGGTGTTATGCGGCCAAGTACATCGTTAACACTTATCCCAAGTTTTTCCAGAAGGATTTTGCTGAACCGTCTATACCAGTAAGTTGAGTCCCTCTTTTGAAAAAAAAATATTCATGAAACGATCTACAGCCATTATTATAAAACTGAAGATATGAACAACAAGTTTTCTGATGTAAATTGTTTTAATTGCAAATCGTAATGCTAATGAGATTAGTTGAAGGGAATTTCAGTTTATTTTGAACGTTGGTTAGTTTTATTGCCTTTTCCTCAGCTCATAAGATCATGTGATAGGTGTAGAATTTGGCCATTCGCCCCATCAAGTCTACTCTGCCATTCAATGATGGCTAATCTATCTCTCCCTCCCAACCCCATTCTCCTGCATTCTCCCTATAACCTCTGAAACCTATGCTAATCAAGAAACTATCTACGCCGTAAAATTTCCTCTAATTGGTCTCCGCAGCCTTCTGTGGCAAAGAATTCCACAGATTCATAGATATATAAACAATAGGTGCAGGAGTAGGCCATTTGGCCCTTCGAGCCAGTACTGCCATTCAATCAGTACCCTTTCCTGCCTTCTCCCCATATCCCTTGATTCAGGTAGCCTTAAGAGCTCTACCTAACTCTCTTGAATGCATCCAGTGAATCGGCCTCCACCGCCTTCTGTAGCAGAGAATTCCACAAATTCACAACACTATGGGCGAAAACGTTTTTCCCCATCTCAGTTCTAAATGGCCTACCCTTTATTCTTAAACTGTGGCCCCTGGTTCTGGATCCTCCCAACATGGTGAACATGTTTCCTGCATCTAGCATGCCTAATCCCTTAATAATTTTATATGTTCTATAAGATCCCCTCTCATTCCAAATTCCAGTGAATACAAGCCCAGTTGCTCCATTCTTTCATCATATGACAGTCGCTCCATCCCGGGAATTAACCTCGTGATCCTACGCTGCACTCCCTCACCACCCTCTGACTAAAAAAAGTCTCCATTTGCTTCTTAAAAGAACGTTCTTTAATTCTAGTCCTAGACTCTCCCACTAGTGGAAACATCCACTCTGTCCAAGCCTTTCACTATCCTGTATGTTTCAATGAGGTCCTCCCCCTTATTCTTCATAACTCCAGCGAATACAGTCCCAGTGCCGTCAAATGCTCACTGTAGTGACGTTTCAAGGGTTTAGCCTTCAATAGTCACTTTAAATGATGACCGTGGATCAGGAGGTAATCTATACGCACCCACAAGCCCTCCACGAGACATTCAATGCCGTCGAAAGACGAATGTTCCAGAGCAGTCTCTTGATTAATAATTTCTTTATTGTAGTAGTACAAACAGTAAGATAATTCATAAAAGCTTCATCTTGTATACGTACATTTCAATCATACTCGTGGTCATGCTCATGCATGGTCGAAAACTATGTCTCTCCCCGATCATCATAGAATTAAACTAACCATTTGGGAGGCTGCACTAGAATCCTAGCCACAAACCACGCCCCAGACTACGTATAAATCCCACCCACATAATTGCAGGCAGATAAAAATTTAAATGTAACTGGACAATTATAATATACTGAGTTAAGCTAAATGGCTACTTCACTCACCATAGTTTAACCTACTCATTCCTGAGATAATTCTTGTAAACCTCCTCTGGACTATCTCCATCACTCCTCAGAAATGGCGCACAAAATTGCTCACAATATTCCAAATACGGCCTTACCGGCGTCTTATAGAGCCTCAGCATTACATCCCTGTTTTTGTGTACAAGCCCTCTTGAAATAAATGCTAGGATTGAGTTTGCTTACTTTACTACCGATTCGGCTTGTAGATTTTTGGAAATCCTGCACCAGCACTCCCAATTCCCTTTGCACCTCCAATTTCTGGATTCTCTCCCCATTTAGAAAATAGTCTACGCCTTTATTCCTACAACCAAAATGCATGACTCCACACTTTGCCACACTATATTCCATCTGCCACTTCTCTGCCCACTCTCCCAACCTATCCAAGTCTTTCTGCAGAGTCCCTGCTTTCTCTACAGTACCTGCCATTCCACCTATTTTTGTATCATCTACATACTTGGCCACAAAGCTTTCAACCCCCTCGTCCAAACCATTAATATACAGCATGAAGAGTAGCGGGCCCAGCCTCTGGAATTCCACCAGTCACTGGCAGCCAACCAGAACAAAAAACCTTTATTGCCACTCTTTGTCTCCTGCCATCCAGCCAACCTGCTATCCATGCTAGTATCTGCCCTTTGATACCGTGGGCTCTCATCTTCCTTAGCAGCCTCACGTGTGGCACCCTATCAAAGGTTTTCTGAAAGCAACATCTACTGACTCTCCTTTGCCTGTCCTGCTATTTATTTACTTCAATGAATTCCAGCAAATTTGTTAAGCAACATCTCCCCTTCACAAAGCCATGCTGACTTTGGCCTATTATATCGTGAACCTCAAAGTACTCCGTAACCTCATCCTTTATAATGATCTCTAAAATCTTACCAACTACCGGTCAGACTAACCGGCCCATAGTTCCCACTATTCTGCTTTGCTCCCTTGTGCAGCGGGGTTTGATCTGGGACCTCTCCTGACTAGTGATTCTTGCAATATCACTGTCAATACCTCCACTATCTCTAACGCCACCTCTTTCAGAACCCAAGCATGCAGTCCATCTGGTCCAGGTGACTTATCCACCTTCGGCCCTTTCAGCTTCCCAAGCAGCTTCTCCTTAGTTATAGCCACTCCACTAACTTCCACTCCCTCACACTCTTGAATTTCAGGCTCGATGCTGGTGGCTTCCACTGTGAAGACTGAAGCAAAAATGTTATTCAACCCCTCTGCCATTTCTTTATTCCCCGTTATCACTTTTGCATTATTCTCCAGCGGCCCATCTTCCACTCTTGCCTCTTTCTTACTCTTAATATAACTGAAGAAACGCTTGCTATCCTCTTTTATAGTATTGGCCACCTTATCTTCGTATTTCATCTTATCTAGCCGTATTGCCTTTTTAGTTACCTTCTGTTGTTCTTTATAAGCTGCCCAATCCTCTGGTTTCCCACTAATCTTTGCTATGTTATATGCCTTCTCTTTTAGTTTTGTACTTTCCGTGACTTCCCTTGTCAGCCTCATTCTCCCCATAGAATCTTTCTTCCTCTTTGGGATGAAAGCTGCCCTATGATGCTGATTCATCCCAAAAATGAGAACATTTCTTGCAATCTAATAGCCTTTCTTTAAATTGGCAGCAAACTGGTCGGCACAGTGGCGCAGCGGTAGCGTTGCTGCCTTAGAGCGCTAGAGACCCAGTTTCGATTCTGACTACGGGTGCTGTCTGTATGGAGTTTGCACGTTCTCCCTGTGACAGTGTGGGATTTCTCCGGGTGCTCCGGTTTCCATCCTCTCACTTTCCAAAGACGTGCAAGCTTGTTTAATTGGCTTCTGTAAAAAAAAAAATGTGTTCCTGGTGTGTAGGATAGAACGAGTATCACAGTTGATTGCTTGTCGGTGTGGACTCGATGGGCCGAAGGGCCTGGTTCTAAACTAAACAAAGTTTTTGTCTCTGGTCTCTCGTACGCCATCTCTGAGCTCTCATCTGTCACCGGCTGCCTTATCAATGCCCACCACAGATGTCACCAGAGTTCCTCCAGCACTGTGTTTTTCTTATTATTCCAGCATCTACAGTTTCTTGTCTACTTATTAGCATGGGTAATGTTTTTTGTGCCACTTTTAGAGCATCCTGATGAATTTCATGGCCAAAGGAATTTTCTAAAGTATAATCATTGTTGTGATGCAGCAAATGCACCACCCAGTTCGCACACAGAAAAAACCAGCGAAATTTTTTCTTTTATAGTGTTTAATGCCACAACAGTTGGAGCCACTGTTAAATGAAGTGACGGAGGAAGCCCTAAAAGAATGCATTCAGCTCAGGAGAGTGAAGGATTCTGTTGATCTGTATGACCAACTCGTGCAAGCAGGTAATCTTTAATGTCCGTCCCTCACAGTATATCCCAAACAAATGTACATAGATCTGGTAATAAGGAATTAAATAGAACACGAGAAGTAATGGCTATATGGGACGAGCTTCCAGAGGAGGTCGTTGAGGCAGGTACAACAATAACATTTAAAAGACAGTTGGGCAGGTACATGGAAAGGAAAGGTTTTGAGGGATATGGGCCAAATGTGGGCAAATTATACTGACTTAGATGAGGCATCTTGGTCGGCAGTCAACATGCTTCCATGACTCTAAAAGTAGGGAAGCATCAAGATTATACGACTATAGAACATTAGAGCATAGGGTACTAGTACACTATAGAACACGGTGGTGAATCTGTGGAATTCTTTGCCACAGAAGGCTGTGGGGGCCAAGTCAGTGGATATATTTAAGGCGGAGATAGATAGATTCTTGATTAGTGCAGGTGTCGGAGGTTATGGGGAGAAAGCAAGAGAATGGGGTTAGGAGAGAGGGATAGATCAGCCATGGTAGAATGGCATAGATCTGATGGGCTGAATGGCTTAATTGTACTCCTATCACTTATGACATGATTTGAATCGTAGAGATGTCCAGCATAATGGTTTTAGAATCCTCTACCTTGGGAAATAGACTGTGTTCACTTTATCCGCGTTCCTCGTGACCTTGTACATCTCAATAAGGCCGCCCTCCATCTCGTGCGCTGCAAAGAAACAGGTTCCTGCCTATCCAACCTCTTAATAAATCAAGCCTGCAAGCCCAGGTAACATCCTGGTGAATCTCGTTTGCACCTTTTCCAACTTTCTTTCTATAGCTGGGTGACCAGAACTGCACACAGTATTTTGTGAGACTTCTCCAACAATCTTTATAGCTGCATCACGATATCCCCAACTTTTGATTCAATATCCTTCCCATTGAAGTTAAGTGTGGCAAACGCCTTTGCCACCCTGTCCACCTGACTCGCCACTTTCACTGCTTCCACCTGAAGATGGTTTGTAGCATCGCTTCCCAGTCCATGCTGCTCCAGGACACTGCTGTTCATTGTGTCTAAAAATACCAACTCTGCCTTTTGTTTGACTTTAAAGTTTATCCTTGGAACTGTCGTTAGAAAAATGTTAAGGCCTACTCGTGCACCTAATTTCTATGTTTCTAAAACTGTTTTGTAGATGTTCGAATGCCTGTTAGTAATCACAGAGCTCACTTGTACTTTATCGAACAGGGACTCCAGTGTGTCTTGAAACCACAAACACCTTGTTGGATCTGCTCTGTGTTTACGGAGATCAGGAGCCACCAAGAGAAAATCAGCTTGAGGCAGGAGCAGCTGAAGATCAGGTATGAAGAGATCTCCTTGGGCAATTTCTAAGGATCGAATGCTTGCTCGGGTGGCTGCTGAGATCAATGTTGGAGTTTCTGATTCTGCCACAGATGGGGCAGGAGGATGGGTGGCTGGGTCCATTCTTTGACAGATACATCACTCATTCTGCTAAGCTTCTGACAATGGGCTCAAGGTTACTGGATATACTATCCTGAAGGCTTCTCTTCCATTTTGACTGAAAGTGTGTTGGGGATTTTTTTTTTTAAGGAGTTGGAGAATTTTCTTGAATTTTCTCTGCCCTCCTGAAAATGTCTTAATGTTGGGGCACAGAGTAAGATTCCAATTTCAGGATTAGTGCTGAGCATGTAAATGATACGGTATGCCCAATAGAGATGGTTGAGTGTAATTAGAGGGGTGACACAGGGCAGCGGTGGAGTTGCTGCCTTACAGTGCCAGAGACCTCTGCCTCACCTGAAAGGATTGTTTGGGTCCCTGGATGGAGTTGAGGGAGGATGTATAAGTACCGGTATTGCATCTCTTGCGGTTGCTGAGGTAAGTTCTTGGGGATGGGGTGGTTTGGGTGGGAAGGGATGAGCGAACCAGTAACTTTTGGAGGGAACGGTCTCTGCAGAAAGAGGTGGAGATGTGACTAGTGGTGGGATCCTGTTGGCGGTCATAGAGTGATACAGTGTGGAAACGGCCCAACTTGCCCACACCGGCCAACAATGTCCCAGCTACACTCGTCCCACCTGCCTGCGCTTGGTCCATATCCCTTCAAACCTGTCCTATCCGTGTTCCTGTCTAACTGTTTCTTAGACGATGGGATAGTCCCAGCCTCAACAACCTCCTCTGGCAGCTTGTTCCACACATCCACCACCCTTTGTGTGAAATGTCAGAAGACGATGTATGGTATGGGGCGAATGGTGAGGAATAGGGGTCTTTGCTATATTTTTCCAAATTGTAACTGAGCTTCTTATCAAGAAATCTTATGTGTTGATTCTCTCGTGTTTTGTAGAACGAGGTGAATGAAGACCCACAGAGGAGACGAAGGGGGCGATTACGCAAAGCTACAGATTTGCTGACTGTCACCTGGAGGTAAACAGCGAATGTGTTTGGACACCAGGCAGTTTCCACCTGTGTAATCACTGTGTACAGGTGGCTATTTCAAGTAGAAACAAAGGGCTGCAGATGCTGGTTTATACCAAAGATAGACACAGAGTGCTGGAGTAACTCAGCAGGTCAGACAGCATCTCTGGAGAAAAGGGATGGGTGATGTTTCGAGTCTGAACCCTTCTTCAATCTGAAGATTGGTTATTTCTGTTCACTTTAAGTCGCTTCGCAGCACTTCTGTGAAACCATATAGCATGGAAACAGGCCCTTCGGCCCACCGAGTCCACACCGACTATCAATCACCCATTCACCCCAGTTCTATGTTATCCCACTTTCTCATCCATTCCCTTACATGCAGAAGCAATTTGCAGAAGCCAATTAGTCTGCAAAACCGTATGGTCGAAGGGAGAAGTTCACAGAGACAGCACCCAAGGCCAGGATCGAACCTGGGCCTCTGGAGCTGTGAGGCAGCTGCTGTGCCACTGTTTTGATTCAATTCAAGATTAGGGAACAACATTTGTGAGTGATGGATGGTGTGAGTGCTGAAACTAAGTTTGTTTTTTTCGGCCACTGAAGGGTATATCTCTATTTAATGATGACCATTATCTATCTTTGCACAAATAGCTGGGAACTTGGCTTGTGGGTTACGACATTTTTTAATGGACCTCTAAACTCTAGAAGTCGCTATCAGCTTTCATCTGCAATAACTGAATGCTGAACTTGCTGTTAGTATTCAATTCAATTCAATTCAATTTATTGTCATTTGGACCCCTTGAGGTCCAAACGAAATGCCGTTTCTGCAGCCATACATTACAAACAAATAGACCCAAGACACAACATAATTTACATAAACATCCATCACATTGCTGTGATGGAAGGCCAAAAAACTTTTCTCTCCACTGCACTCTCCCCCCCGATGTCAGAGTCAAAGTCAAAGCCCTCGGCGGGCGATGGCGAATTGTCCCGTGGCCATTAAGCCACGTCGGGTAATGCAAGGCCGCGCACCGGGTCTTGGTGTTAGAGCCCCCGGCGTGCGCTCGCAGAGACCCGCCGCCATTCCAAGCCGCGCGGGGCAGTGGTGTAAGGCCCCGCTCAGGTGCTCTTCAACCCCGCAACTCGGGCGGGAGAAGTCGCCGCTGCGGAAGCCCCGAAAAGCGGTCTCCCTCCAGGGACCCGCGGGCTCCCGGTGTTACCGCCCGCCAAACCCGCAGTTGCAGCCACCGAATCTCCGGGGGTCGGGTCGCAGCAGCGTCCACCACAGCTCCACCCGCCCTGGACTCGGCCAGCTCCGCGACGGTGAGGTGAGTAGTCGGCACCAGAGCCCCCGGTTTTCCTGTTGGAGGCCGCTCCTCGTTGCAGCCCCAACGACAACGGAGACCCGACAAAGAAAGGTTGGGTCTCCCGTGCAGGGAGAGATTTAAAAGTTACCCCCAACCCCCCCCACATTGTAGAGACAATTGCAAAATTGTACCAGTAGAGAAACAATTCAATTTTTTCTTATTTTTCTAGTTGTCCACACATGTTGTGTTGCGACTTTAAAACGTGCATGTCTTTGAGGAATACTTCTATCTAATGCTTGGTACTTTCCCTTTAATTAGGGAAAATAATAATGCAGAGAGGATATTCAATCTGATGCCCGAAAGGAATGAACATACTTACTGTGCAATGATTCGAGGAATGGTTAAGGTATTGCTCGTGATTTGATGCTATAAATTTATTTTGTGTTGTGAATTTCATTTACAATGAGTTAATTTTCCCTTTCTCTTTGCACAGTATGCTGCTTATACAAAAGCCGTCAACATGTACACTGATCTGTTAAACAATCGAATGAGAGGTGAGTATTGTACAAAAGTGCTTATGCCAAATTTTGCCAAAGTTTGAATAGATGTGGATGCATACTATATTCATTGTGTTTCATTAGAGAAGAGCTGATTGCCTCTGTGATAATTCAGCTCCATGCCCAATCTATATTTTAATTCCTATAATCTTGATCTCTTGCCAAACTAAGATCATGCTCTTGAATACCACTGCCTTTTAGAGCTACTGATTTGGAGCCAGTGATAATTACACACTATAAACTTTCTGGTCATTCTGACCTAGAATTTGCAGGGTAAGGAAAGATTTGGATACAAAATGACTTGGGTTTGCTGGACATATGTTTTTTTTTTCACGATGTACTAACTTTTCAACAAAGTATTTTTTCATGTTTTGCTAAAGACAAGTTCAGCGTATGCACATTCTCAAAAAATGCTAGATGCTACTGATGTGATTGAAGGTAGACAAAAGTGCTGGAGAAACTCAGTGGGTGCAGCAGCATCTATGGAGCGAAGGAAATAGGCAACGTTTCAGGCCGAAACCCTTCTTCAGACCTGAAACTCTTCTTCAGACCTGGAACCCTTCTTCAGTCTGAAGAAGGGTTTCGGCCCGAAACTTTGCCTATTTCCTTCGCTCCATAGATGCTGTTGCACCCGCCGAGTTTCTCCAGCACTTTTGTCTACCTTCAATTTTCCAACATCTGCAGTTCCTTCTTAAACACTGATGTGATTGAGATTGATATTGTTCTTATTTTTCTTCCCGTTTCCCATCACCCACCCATCCTTTCATGGTCATGTTAGTTTCATAGCAATGTGAGTTTGCTTACACATATCTCTGAAGGAGAGTGAAATTCTCTAACTTGAACCAGGCAGATTAGAGGAAAATAGTTACATAGTGATCTGAGAGATTTCAGGAGGAAAAATATACTTAAAATATGCTTTGTATTGTCTCAAGTACGCAGTCAGCCGTGCTTTTACACTATTGGTAATTATTTTGTGAATTTATGATGGATGTTGGGAGGGTGAAGTTCTGCTAGTTATGGATCGTAGAAAGTGCAGCACATGAACAGGTCCTTTGGCCTACAATGTCTGTGCCGAACATGATGCCAGGAGCATCTCTTATCTACCTGACTTAATCCACGTTGCTCCATTCCCGCATAACCATATGCATACCAAAAGTTTCTAAAATGCCACAATCATTTCTGCCTCTGGCAGCACGTTCCAGGTACGCCCCACCTTCTGTTTAAAAAAAAATATTGCCCGCTCATTTCCTTAAAAAAATATTGCCCCCTCATAAACTTGCCTCTTTCACATTAAAGCTATGCCCTCTAGTATTTGATTTTTTTTTTCCATCCCGGGAAAGGGTTCTGACCGTCTCCCCTTCCTATGCCTATCAATGTGTACTCGTTTGGTGATTCAAATTCCAGATTAAATAAATTACCTTGTTAAGATGCCTCCTGTAACTGGGACCAGGAGCAGCTTGAAAGCATTTTAAATTCCACCCTTTGCAATATTACAGAAGCAGTGGCTTTACATGGCGTAACATGGACAAAATAATTTACTTTCACCTTGCAGTCCTAAGTTGTAGGCAAATAATACATGTTCTGATGCCTATTGTTATTGACTGAATGGGCCAATTTGTAGCCTATACAATTGATTTAGTTGTTTCCAGTGTTTCTAATGCTAAGGGGGTGGTTGTGTCCTGAGGAGCCGGGCATGCGCGGCGGGAGTGTCCCGGGGAGCCCGCTGATCAACTGCGGCGCCAATGACCGGAAAGCGCTTCGGCAGGCCCGACTCGCCCACAGGCCCCCAAGGGGAGCTCCAAGCCTGCCTGGGTCGAAGGAGCCTTAGCGGCGGCAACAGCGGGAGGAGCCTCAGTGGCAACGGGAACCTCGGTGGCAGTGGAAAGTGAAGGGGGGGGGGGGGCGGGGAAGACAATAAATGACCCGGCGTGGGGTGGGGGCTGCCGTGAAGAACAATGTGGACCCGGTGTGGGGGGGGACAGCCGTGAGGGACGGTGGGAGAACAAAGGGGGACCCGGTGTGGTGGGTAGGTGGGGAGGGGCACTCTAGAATCCGCTGCACAGGGGATAAGTCTGTATTCGTATGTTTATTTGTTCCGGTGAAGGCACACTGCAGCCAGACAACAGTCGCTTGTCCTTTTTTTTCCCCACTTTTAATTTCAGGTTTTTCTGTACCTTGTGTGTTGTGACAGTTGGCCTCCGGGGATGAATAAAGTCTATTGTATTGTGAACCACAGAACTCGCTGCTTAATGAGACGATAACTTTTCTCCAGTACAATTAACTCATTTGCTCTTTAATTCTTTTTTTAATAGCGGATGTTCATGCCTTTAATGCACTAATCTCAGCTGTCCCGGAGCTTAAGGAAGCGTATAATGAGAAAATTGATTTTATTCTGGTGAGTAGAGACAGAGCACACCTTCTTGCCCATCGCCTTTTGAGTATGTTGTGTATTTCCAGTGTTTATTGCCTTTGGCTGAATGGAACATGGCCATAGGTGATAGTGCGGTGGTACAGCACCACTCCAGCAATCCAGGCTCGATCCTAGCCTTGGGTGATGAAGTTTGCATGTTTCCCCTGTGACTGTGTGTTTTCCACCAGATACTGCTGCCTTCTCCCACATCCCCAAATAAATGCCTTGACAGGTTAATTGACAACTGTAAATTTCCCCAAGTGTAGGTGGTTGACAGGGGAGTCAGATGGGAGTTGATGGGCATGTGAGAAAAAGTAGCTTACAAGGAAATGGGACTGGTGGGATTGCTAAAAGGTGACAAAGGCACAACGGGCTAAATGGCTTACTCCAAATGCCGTAAGCAAATATTGTCCTGTGTCTAGATTTTGTTGGGATAATTTGGATTGTTTCGCTTTTTAACTCAAGAGTGCCACTTGTTTCAGTTCCCACAATAAAGAGGTAGCCTTAAAACTACGAAACAATTATACACTCTTGACTCCATAGGCCAAGCAGAATTAAGTCATAAGCTATTGGCCACATTCACAGAGAAAGGTAGCAGCACTTGTCAAGTAATTACCTTCCTAATCCACCCAGTAAATTGAAATACTGATCCATAGAACATAGAACGGCACAGCCAAGGACAGGCCCTTCAGTCCACAATGTCTGCTCCGAACATGATCCTAAAGGGCCTGTCCCACTTACGCGACCTTTTCGGCGACTGCCGGCACCTGTCATAGGTCATGTTGAAAATTCAACGGTGACCAGAAAGACGCTACGACTCTTCGGGTGACTAGGAGACCTCTCACGACCATACAGGCGACCCCTGGCGACATGTCGCTGGGTGTCACCAGGGGGTCGCCTGTATGGTCATGAGATGTCTCGTAATCACCCAAAGAGTTATAGCGTCTTTCTGGGCGTCGCTGAATTTTCAACATGTTGAAAATTTTCGGCGACCTATGACGGGTGCCGGCAGTCACCGAAAAGGTTGCGTAAGTGGGACAGGCCCTTTAGTTAAACTAATCTAATCTGCCTACACGTGATTATCACTCTCCACTCCCTACATATCCATGTGCCTTTCTCAAAACGTCTTAATTGTTAGTATATAGTTGTTTCCAGTACTACCTTAACCTACCACCCTTGTGTGTAAAAAAAAAACTTGCCCCGCGCATCTCCTTTAATATTTTCCCCTCTGTCCTTAAAGCTATGCTTGCTAATGATGATAGCTGGTTATGCTTAATGTTGCAATCTATTAGTTGCCCAGCGGGTTGGGTTCTTAGACAGTTCCCTGTTCTAGGCAAGAGAACATTTTGAATGCTATGCGGCATCAAATGAATTGGGTAAATTACTGTGTTGGAAGATTTTTCTGCCTGTGTTTTGCAAGTGATGAACTTGCTCATGTCCAAGTAATGATCAATCATTATCTTTAAAGCCGTCACACACTTGTCTTGAGTTCCTGTTGTTAGAATCGTACAGGTTTAATGTGAGATGGGCAAAGTTTAAATGGGATGCGCGGGCAAGTTTATTTTTACACTGCGTGTCGTGAGTGTCTGGAACGTGTTGCTGGGGAGTGATGGGTGAACCAGATACGATGGTAGCATGTAATAGACTTTTTGATATGGATATGCAAGCAATGGAGGGATATGGATTATGTGCAGACAGATAAGAGTGCACAGACATTATGGGCGGAAGGGCCTGTCCTTGTGCTGCTCTGTTCTATGTTCACACAGCATGAAAACAGGCCAATAGGGCCATTGTGCAAATGCTGGATATAGGAATCTTCCTGGCCCCAAGTTGTGTATCAACTTTTGATGTGCTTTTAGTGACCTCTTCTTTGCCCTTTGTTAATACAGGAGCTGCTGAAACAAATGGCAGAACAGAAAGTACAACCAAACCTGTTAACATTTAATTCTGCATTGAAGAGCCTCCGAAGGTGCGGTTCAAATGCCAAAGGCCTTTCCCTGCAGATAATAAATGAAATGAAATTCCTAAATATTGGTACGTGACTAGACCTTGTCCTTAATTAGACTTGTAACCCTCATCTGTGAATTCCTTTTTGTTTTTACTCTTATTGCTATAATGGTTGTACGAAGCATGACTACTGTAAACATGGGGCAGCTTGGACACGTATCACTTTTCTCCCATGACAAAGTCAACATTCTGCAAGGTCCTAATTAATAGCCCGAAATCCAGCCACACATGAGTCGCAGAGATTGAACCAGTTCTTGACCAACTATAGCAGATATGTGGAATTCATCTTAAAAAATACAAAGTACTGGGTTAGCTCAGCGGGTAGGGCAGTATCTCTGGAAGACAGAGACATGGGCGGAAATTTGGGTCGGGACATTGTGGGGAGATGGACACAACCTGGCAAGGGATGTTGATACTGTTAGGGGGTGGGCAAAGGCTATGGATGAATGGGAGGCACAAGGATGTAAGATGAGGACAGAGGAGGAATAAAATGTCAGGCCAGTCGAAAGCATATAAGGAGGGGGGGGAGAAATTAATGTGCATCAATGGGGCAGAGGGGCCAAAATGTGGTATTCGTCTGCCTTTAGAAAGATTGCACTGGAAGAATGGGATACGGTTCCATGCATTGTCCAGGGCCTCGTGTTCCAATCTTTGTCTGAATTTAGTGAGGTGCAGTGGTGGCAGGTTGGTAAAGATCCTGAGGATGCTGAGTGTTCTTGTTGACACTGAATCTCTCAAGCTTCAGTGAATGAGTCGCCAACGGCTTGGAGCTCAACCTCCCACTCTTCCCACAACGTTCTTCAAATTAATTGGAAGGATACGTGCCCTCTCAAGATCATAAATCATAGCAGAAAATGTGGCCCATCGAGTCTGCTCCACCATTCAATCGTGGCTGATCTATTTTTCCCTCAATCCCATTCTCCTGCCTCTTCCCCGTAACCTTTGACGCCCTTACTAATCAAGAGCCTGTCAACCTCCACCCAATGACTTGACATCCACATTCGTCTGTGGCAATGAATTCCACCGATTCACCACCCACTGGCTAAATAAATTCCTCATCTTTCAAAAGGTGTGTCCTTTTATTGTGAGGCTGTGCCTTTTGGTCCTAGACCTTCCCACTAGTGAAAACATCCTCTCCACATCCGCCCTATCCAGGCCTTTCACTTCTCAGTAGGTTTCAATGAAATCCCCCCCCCCCTCATCCTTCTAACCTTCAACAAGTAGAGGCCTAGAGCCGTCAAACACCTGTCACTCGTTAACCCAATCATTCTCGTAAAATCCAATCAAGTCAGATAGTACTGTGCATAAGTACAAGCAAGCTCAAGTACAATTGGTAGATCAAAAGGGGTGATAGAGTACAGAATATAGTTCTCAGCATGGTAGTGCACCAGTTCCTGAGACAATGTCCAAATTTCAAAGAGCACAAGATTCCTTGCAAAGTAAGTCTGAAATGTTGAACGATCCCTCTGGTGACGGTGTCATCGCACTTGAAAGAGTTCACAAAGGCAGTTTCCATTGATCATGCCACTGCAACTTACAATAGGGCAAATGTGGCCCAACATGACAACAGGAAGTAACATTGTCAAAGTAAATGCAGATGATACTTTGAATACGTCATGGGTATAATTATCCCGTGTAACAGTCTCTGCTGGCAATGATGATTGGCGCAGGGGTACGGACCTCAGCTGTAGAATGGGAGCTGAGTGTGGCCGTTTCTCACTCTGCTTGCGTGTAGTGGGCTGTTTGAGGGACGTCCACACGAGAAAAACGCCTTGATCTGAGCCAGCGAAAGTTGAGTGTGATTTCACCTAAAGAAAATGCTGTCTAAAATTAATTAATGCCATCCCTGAGCCAAATCGTTTGGACCCTTGGTGGTGTAAAGATTTTGAATATAAAATCATGAGTGGCATAATTTTAGTTTAGAGATACAGTGCAGAAACACTCACTGAGTCCACACTGATCAGCAATCCCTACACATTAACACTATCCTACACACACTAGGGACTAGCTTAAATGGAGTATCTTGGTTGGCATGGATAAATTTAGTTTGTTTGGACTAAAGGGCATATTTCCCTGCTGTATAACTATAATTTGGCAATTCTCGTGAGCTATTGGTGTTTTTTGCTGAATGTTTTGATGTGTTGTCAGCCTATTTTTTTCTTATCCTTTTTAAATGTGAAGTATATTCCAGTGAGTATTCTAACCTTGAGCTTTTATTAATTTTAGAACCAAGTTTGGCCACCTTTGATCATTTACTTGGTATTTTCTATAAACCTGGTAAGTACTCATTCAACAACTGGCTATCATGGGGGATCTTCTATTAATGAATGAAACCAGAACTGATGAAAGTAGAATGATTTTTAAAAAATGGATATATATTATGTAGGTATATATTTCTTCATGTAATGATGCATTTTAACTGATGGTTCATTTGCATCTTAGCAAAATATGTGATAGCCCTATGTTGCCTGAAGCACACATCCTAGTCTGTATGGTTTTTATGGGTTTTTTTGGATTCCTGAGCAAGGTGTTGGACACAGCCAGCGGAGATACGAGGAACCGCATTAGCTGGTTACAAAAAGAGAGAGACTTAGTTCTAGAGTAACTCAGTGGGTCAGGCAGCATCTCTGGAAATCATGAAAAGGTGGCCTCTCAACATGGGATCCTTCTTCCAACTGGAAGGGTCTCGACCTGAAACGTCACCTATCCATATTTTGAAACATCACCTATCCATGATCTCAGAGAAGCTTCCTGCCCTGCTGAGTTACTCCAGAACTTGGTGGTTTTTTTTGTAAACCATCATCTGCTGTTCCTCTTGTTTTGGACAGAGCCAGGTATGTAAGTCTGCATTTCCCGTGTCAATTCCAATTTGAGCTGTTTGTATTTACACTGTTCCCTCATGTCCCAGTCATGAAGTAGTGAACATAAATGCTGGTGCCCCGGGCTTGGTGTCAAGTGTCTACATTGTGTGTGTGTGAGTGTGCTTTGTGATGCCCGTTCTTGGGTAGGGCTTAAATGTCTTCATACGGTTGTGGGCCTAAGGGTGGTAAAACCTTGCGTTGGCAAGTGATGGTGTTAAGGGTCCTACGTAAAAAGGATGGCATGAAGTAGAGATCAGATAGCCAGGTGTAGATAGAGATCAGATAGCCAGGTGTACCCAAACAGAAAGTTTTTATTGTCTGGCTTTCTGTCGCAAGGGGGCATCTGCCGTGTGTCTAGGGGTGATGCTCGAAGCAGGTGGCAATGATGAGTGGCGCAGGGGTACAGACCTCAGCTGGATGATGGGAGCTGAGTGCGGTCATTCCTTGTTCTGCCCACGTGTGGTGGGCTTTCCGAGAAATGGCTGCATGAGAACAATCGCCTACCACTGAGCCACTTCTGCTGTTATCAAAAAGCTGGAGTCATAGAGCCACACAGCACGGAAACGGGCCCTTCAGACCAGGATGCTCCGTTGACGCTGGTCCCACCTGCCCACATTGGCCCCATATCTTTCATGACCTTTCCTATCCATGTACTTATCTAAATGTCTTTTAAATATTGATGCAGCATGTGACTCAACAACCTCCTCTGGCAGCCCATTCCATATACTCACCAACCTCTGTATGGAATATGTTCCCCCACAAGTTGCTAATAAATCTTTCAGCTCTCACCTTAAACACATGTACTATGGTTCTCAATTTCCCCCACTGGGTAAAAAAAAAAACTCTGCATTCACCCCATCGATTTCACCGTGATTTTATACATGATAGTCCAAGGGTCTCCAATGAGGTAGATAGTAGCTTAGGACTGCTCTCTAGTTGTTGGTAGGATGGTTCAGTTGCCAAAGGGCCTGTTTCCATGCTGTATGTTCACAAGTTATAGGAGTAGAATTAGGCTATTCGGCCCATCGAGTCTACACCATGCAATCATGGATGATGTCTGCCTCCTAATCCCATTTCCTGCCTTCTCCCCGTAACCATTGACACCCATTCTAATCACAAATTTGTTTAGCTCTGCCTTAAAAATATAGAAACATAGAAAATAGGTGCAGGAGTAGGCCATTCGGCCCTTCGAGCCTGCACCGCCATTCGATATGATCATGGCTGATCATCCAACTCGGTATCCCATCCCTGCCTTCTCTCCATACCCCCTGATCCCTTTAGCCACAAGGGCCACATCTAACTCCCTCTTAAATATAGCCAATGAACTGGCCTCAACTACCTTCTGTGGAAGAGAATTCCACAGATTCACCACTCTCTGTGTAAAAAATGATTTTCTCATCTCGGTCCTAAAAGACTTCACTCTTATGCTTAAACTGTGTACAGCCCTCTGTGGCAATGAGTTCCACAGATTAGTTCCTCATCCTTCTAAAAGTGAGCCCTTTAATTCCGAGGCTCTGACCTCTGCTCCTCGACTCTCCCACCAGTGGAAACACTGGTTTGAATCCTACGACTGCCGATTCAGGGTCTTGCTTTCTTTGTCCAAAATCCTCCTTGCGTCTAAGTGTTGTGTGGGCTTTCCCTGGAGCAGTTAACATTTTCCCTTCCATCTCTGCAGCTGCATCGAGCCAGCTACCCATTGATGTTATCTTCAGTTTGCTTGATGAGATCGAAGGGAAGCTCTTTGAGCCCAAAGATCCTGATGATGGTAAGTAAGGAGCTTTGACTAGAATTAGAGGCACAAGGACTGGAGATGCCAGAATCTTCAGCAAAAAAACAAACTGCTGGGGGAACTCAGCTGATCAGGGTGAAGAAGTGTCCTGTCCCAAAACATCGTCTGTTCATTTCCTCCCACAGATACTGCCTGTCCTGCTGAATTCCTCCAGTAGTTTTCCTTTTCGCTGTTAACTTCAATTATTCAGTCATCTGCTGTTTATAGAGAGAGGTAGAGAGCGTGTTTGCGTTTTAATTTCGAGGAGTTTGGAGCGCAGAAGTAAGGAAGACTTGCAATCACCCATGTTTTATGTACAAAAAGGGAAGTGTGGTGAAACTAGGTAACTACAGACCTATGAGTCGTGCATCAGGGAAACTGGGGAAATAATTCTAAGGGACAGGATTTATCGCTGCATAGAAAGGCAGAGATTGATGAGAGATAGCGTAGAGGTGCTCGTGGGAATTCGTCTCCTATTTGAATAATTTTTTTGAGGAGGTAACTAAGCATGTTGGAGGGGAGTGCAGTCAGGGTTGTCCACAGTGACTAGGTCCTGCATGCTAGGCTGCTCCAGAAGGTTAGAGCCCATGCAATCCAGAACAGGAATTTGAACTTTGGAAATAGCGCCAAACATGGCACATGCACGTATAAATGACAATAGAATTTAATTGTGCAGGTGCTTCTGTGACAAATAAAACACCACTGAGCTGTCGAGGGAGGCAAATTGAATCCAAAACTGGCAGTAGGTGCCAAATAGGTGGCAAAGCTTTTCACTGTACCTTGGTACACGTGACAATTGACTAAACAAACTAAGGTGATGGCAAAGAGTTGATTTTCTGATGAGAAATCTGTGACCAGTGATGTACCACAAGGATTGGTGATGGGATATATGATGTTTGGATATATGTTAATGACTTGGATTTGAATGTACAGGGTAGGTTTGCAAATGACGTGAAGATTGGTGGTTGAAGTCGCAGCATGACATAGATCATATAACCATATAACAATTGCAGCACGGAAACAGGCCAACTCGGCCCTTCTAGTCCATGCCGAACACTTATTCTCCCCTAGTCCCATCTACCTGCATTCAGACCATAACCCTCCATTCCTTTCCCGTCCATATACCTATCCAATATATTTTTAAATGATAAAATCGAACCTGCCTCCACCAATTCCACTGGAAGCTCATTCCACACAGCTACCACTCTCTGAGTAAAGAAGTTCCCCTTCATGTTACCCCTAAACTTCTGTCCCTTAATTCTCAAGTCATGTCCTCTTGTTTGAATCTTCCCTACTCTCAATGGAAGATCAGCTGAAACGTTTGGAAGAGCAGTGGTAAATGGAATTTAACCCTGACATTGCAAAGTGGTGCCATTTTGGAACGGTTTTAAGATGTACATAGTTAATGGTAGTCCCTAGGGAGTGTTGGTGAACAGAGGATCTGGTCGATACATCTCTGAAAGTTGCAGCGCTGGTAGATAAGGAGTGTAGGATGTTTTCCTTAATTGGCCATATTGTGGAATTCAAGAGCTGGAATGTGTTACAACTTTATAAATCATTGGTTAGGCTAAACCTGGACAATTCTGTTCCGTTCTGGTCACCACACCATAGGAAGGATGTGCTTGCACTGGAATGGGTGCAGAGGGGGTTCACCATGATGTTGGCAGGTTTGGAACATTATGGTTATTAGAAGAGACTGGATAAGCTGATGGTGCAGCAAATGTTCATTACTTTGATTGCTTGACGATAGTGGGGGTGAGTGGCTTTTTTGAGTAAAGTTTGAACATGGTAGATAGTGTACAGATAGGGTAAATGCACAGTCTTATACCCAGAGTGGGGGAGTGAAGAAGCAGAGAACATAGGTTTACGGTGTAGGCGGGGGGGGGGGGGGTAGATTTAATAGAAACCTGAGAGACAACTTTTTTTATTCAGAGGGTGGTAGATAGATGGAATGATCTGCCGGAGGAGGTAGTTGAGGCAAGTAATATCATAACGTTTAAAAAAAAACATTTAGACAGGTACATTGATAGGATGGGTTTAGAGGGGTGTGGGCCAAATGCAGGCAGGTGAGACTAGTGTAGATGGGGAATGTTGGGCGGTGTGCGCAAGAAGGGCTGAAGAGCCTGTTTTCACTTTGTACGA
This sequence comes from Amblyraja radiata, assembly GCF_010909765.2. Taxonomy (NCBI): domain Eukaryota; kingdom Metazoa; phylum Chordata; class Chondrichthyes; order Rajiformes; family Rajidae; genus Amblyraja; species Amblyraja radiata. Next base: position 168,158,489 of record NC_045956.1, read on the forward strand.
CTGATCAAAGTCCAATGAGCATAATTGGGTAGAGGTGAATCAGACAGTACCCCAGCTCATGGAAGGGCGGTTAAGGAGCCTGAATAGAGGGGAAGAAGTGTAATGTCATTGAAACACAGATTCTGAGAGGGCTTAACAGGGTATGTGCTTAACAGGGAGAGAAGGACGTACATTTAAAGAGCCGGAATGAAAGGGATTTCTCAACAAGTACTGACTGTAGACGGAGGGGAGGAGAAAAAACAATTAACATAGAAACATAGAAATTAGGTGCAGGAGTAGGCCATTCGGCCCTTCGAGCCTGCACCGCCATTCAATATGACCATGGCTGATCATCCATAACAAATGATTTCAGAGTTAAAGATGAGCAAAGGAACGTATATCCAATGGAAACAATCGTTGCAGGGTACAATTTCCAAATGTCTGTCAAAAAATTGCTGGTTTGCAAAAAGACTCGTATTTTCAAAGGGAAATTGCATCATAGTTGTAAAGATATCAGGGGGTATGGGGAGAAAGCAGGAACGGGGTACCGATTGTGGATGATCAGCCATGATCACATTGAATGGCGGTGCTGGCTCGAAGGGCCGAGTGGCCTACTCCTGCACCTATTGTCTATTGTGTTATGGATGGGATATTGAAGTGATAATTGGATGTATAAGATGTCATTACATTGTGTAGGAATGAACTGCGGATGCTGGTATACACCGAAGATAGACACAAAATACTGGGAGTAGCTCTGCAGGTCAGGCAGCAACTCTGGGGAAAAGGGTATTGGTGACATTTCGGGTTGAGTCTGAAGAAGGGTCTCGACCTGAAACACCACCTATTCCTTTTCTCCAGAGATGCTGTCTGATGTGCTGAGTTACTCCAACGTTTTGGGTCTGCCAGCACACTGTCGTTCGTCTCCAGCATTCTTCCCCTGCTAATCCCACTAATGGGTCCTTTTTCCTTTATCCACAGTAAACTTCTTTATCAGTTCTATGAAAGTGGTGAGTATTTTGTTTTTTATTCTCCAATACGTTTGCATCTGCAACAGTAAAACTGCAGTTTATTCTGCCTTTTCGCGCATGGTTCACTGGGTCGTGTTCCATTAATGGCACCCTATTTATTTCCACTTCTGCACTGCCTGTTCTCTGGTCTGCCTAGATAACAAGCAAAACAGTTTTTCATTCTTTCTTGTTTCACGTAACAGTAACGAACCATTACCAATTAATATAACTTGCCAGCTCCTGCAAAGATCTGCCTTGCACGAAGTACAGTTGAATTCTCGAATAACTGTGAATGGTTTTGAGCAGTAATGGGGCCTTTCCCACTCAACAAATGAAAACTGCTGGAGAAACACAGCGGATAGAGCAGTATCAGCAGAGGGATTTTGAACTGGTTTTGAGTTTATTGTCACTGTGTACCGAGATACAGTGAAAAGTTTTTTGTTGCATGCTAACCAGGCAGATGGGAAGAAACTGTCCCTGAATCTGGACGTGTGCCCAGCATGCAAACAGGCCTTTCGGCCCAATAAATCCATGCTGACCATTAATCGTTCATCGTCACCCAAAGGAACTTGACACCTTGTGTCAAGACCCATGCTAGTATTTTTGCACCAGATTCCAGCATCTGCGGTCTCTCCTGTTTCGCCTTCCTCACTAAAGTTGTTTGAAATGGCTGTGTTTAAATGCTGCAGATTTCAGACTACATGAGATGAGGAGACTAAATCCTTGGTAGAAAATAATTTGTACATTTATGGCAAAGGAAGTTTGATGGTGGAGTTAGAGCTTTCCATATCTGTTGGAAGAACTGAAGGAGTTTTTTCTTAAATTAAAAGTCAGAGGACACACACCTGGCACAGACACTGCCCACAAAGAGTCTGACATTCATAAGTATTTAATACAGATAAAACTGAATGATCAAGCGGCGACGATTCTCTCTGGAGTAAATGGATGGGTGAAATCTTGACATCGACCTGCCACACCTTGTTGGGATCTTGTTTCAATATTCCAAGCTCCAAAAAAAGCCAGATCTAATTTCTTTAGCTGCTTACGATAGGAGAACTCTCTCATCCCAGAAATTAGTTTAGTGACTGCCTCCAATGGTATAAAGCAATTGCTTAATTATTCTGATGTTGCTTAATGCTTTTAACATACTAAACTAATTCCTGGGATGAGAGAGTTCTCCTATCGTAAGCAGCTAAATAAATTAGATCTGGCTTTTTTTGGAAGCTTGGAATATTGAAACAAGATCCCAACAGGGTGTGGCAGGTAGGTGTCAAGATATCACCCATCCATTTACTCCAGAGAGAATCGTCTCCGGCGGCACACCATCTGGGCCAGTTGCAGTATCCGTTTTAAAATGGTCAATATGTTTTCAAACCTCGCCTGCACTAAAATTTCAAAGAATATCGTTATTGGGTTCGGCTAAATTTGTTAATCTCCGCCTTATCATTAAGAATGGCAAAACTAGATTTAAAATTCTTCTCCAGACTATTTATTCCTAAAGGGAAAACACACCTTTTCTGCCATGTGAGAATTCAGGTCGCCGCTGCGTTTTTGATTTTGTGAATTGTTGAGATTACGAACCATTCCTGGGAACAGACTTAACATGGGGAGTTTGTGTTTGTTGGTAATGTTGGGATGCACTGCTACCTAGTGGGGACTGCTTGAACTGTTGCATGTTATTCGTCAAGCACGGAGATCCCTGGGTGAAATTGGAACTGTCTTTGGGTGGGGTGGGGGCAGGGCAAATCGAAAGGAAATTGGATTAAGCACCCTTTTTTTTCTATTTAATTATTCCGTCTGGGAGCAGCATTTATTCCTCATTCTTATTTTGCTTTCAAACTGTGCGGCATTGACCCCTTTTCTTTGGATCTGGAGCCATATTGGCCAGATCAGGTAGAGATGGCTCATTCTCCTCCCTAGTCCATTGTTTCCATTCCCCTCCCCCCCCCCCCCCCCCCCCCCCCCCCCCCCCCCCCCCATCCGTGGCTCATTCTCCTTTCCAGCCACCACCCCTGGCTCATTCTCGTCCCCTAAGCAATATGTTCAGTGAGTAATTGAAGCACAGGTTCTAATCCTGAATTTATTTCACTACATTTGCTTTCACCGGCATCATGACGTTTAGAGGTGATCTTTTGATAATCTAGCCTGGAATGTGAGATTACCAACCCAGCAGTTTGAACATCAAATGACTACATCAATGTATACGAGATATGTAGGAGGGAACTGCAGATGCTGTTTTAAACCAAAGATAGACACAAAATGCTGGAGTAATTCTGCGGAACAGTATCTCTGGACAGAAGGAATGGTGGCGGTGATGGTGTGGTGGCGCTGGCTGCAGTGTTGGTCCACTATAACCAAAATCAGTTATAAAATAGACGTGTAAAAACGAAGGTTTACTGTATTGTATTAGCTAAGCGATGATGATGGACTAGTGAGATTCTTTGTCTGTGGCAGTTCATGTCCAATTAACGATCAAGTTTTTTTAAGGAGCTGATAGAGATGGCAGGGCTGTAGAAATATAGAACATAGGTGCAGGAGGAGGCCATTCGGCCCTTCGAGCCAGCACCGCCATTCATTGTGATCATGGCTGATCATCCTCTATCAATAACCCGTGCCTGCCTTCGCCCCATATCCCTTGACTCCACTAGCCCCTAGAGCTCTATCTAACTCTCTCTTAAATCCATCCAGTGACTTGGTCTCCACTGCCCTCTGTGGCAGGGAATTCCATAAATTCACAACTCTCTGGGTGAAAAAGTTTTTTCTCACCTCGGTCTTAAATGAACTCCACTTTATTCTAAGACTGTGGCCCCTGGTTCTGGACTCGCCCAACATTGGGAACATTTTTCCTGCATCCAGCTTGTCCAGTCCTTTTATAATTTTTTATGTTTCTATAAGGCCCCCCCCTCATCCTTCTAAACTCCAGTGAATACAAGCCTAGTCTTTTCAATCTTTCCTCATAGGACAGTCCCACCATCCCAGGGATCAATCTCATGAACCTACGCTGCACTGCCTCAATCACAAGGATGTCCTTCCTCAAATTAGGAGACCAAAACTGTACACAATACTCTAGATGTGGTCTCAGCAGAGCCCTATACAACTGCAGAAGAACTAGATATTGACTGAAGGGTCTCGACCCAAAACTTCACCCATTTCTTCTATACAGAGATGCTGCCTGTCCCGCTGAGCTACTCCAGCATTTTATGTCTATCTTCCGTGTATATGCAAAACTATTTCCTAATTGCTTTCTTTTGCAGCATGGAGTGTAGCAGATTGAGCGAGATTTGGGCAGTACAAATCTGATCTGTATAATCTGAAACCATTTTGTTTCCCTCTTTGCAGTGCATGGATTTGAAAGACCTTGAACTGGCTTACAGAATTCACAACGTGCTTGAAACTGGAGACAACTGGAAATTATTGGGTGATTCTTATCAGCGGAGTATTTATTAGTAAGAACTTCTGTGATTTGTTTGT